>NW_017808403.1:110927-123649 GCF_001891065.2 Hippocampus comes | reverse complement strand
CCGCCCACACGCGCACGCACGCCCGCACGCACACACACACACACACACACACACACGCACACACACACACACAGCACTGTTTGGCACATTCATTGTGTCGCATACGTGGAGGTGTTTTCTTGATCGAGAAGCCTAAATCAAATCAGGATTCACTTTCGATCAAATGCCAAACCCGAATGTCTTTGACGAAGCTAACATGCCAACGTGTTTCTGGAACGCGGGAGGAAGCCGCAGAACCCCGATAAAAGCCAGGCAAGCAGGGAGAGAACATGAAGACGAAATCCAAACGTTCCTTAAACGGGCGGTGACTTTCAGAAGTCAGACATCGAACCTTGTCTATGCTTGCACAAGTTACGACAGAGGCAGAATTCCTGATGAACGAGTCAGTTGATGAAAGGGCAAGACACACCAACGTACGCATACGCGTACGCATACGCATACACGTTCAAGTCAACTCAACTGCATTTCGAGAGCGCTTTAAAACAACCGCCGCTGTCTGCAAAGTGCTGTAGCCCTGGAGCAAAAATAAGTCAGGCAACAACTACCAATAAAACAATCCATTCATGACAAGGACAGTAGAAACCACAAAAACGGTCCAGCTAAAATCAAGTCCCGTGCGGAGTCAAGAGCCAAAGAGCAAAAATGGGTCTCAGGACAAGTTTTAAGGATGGGCAGCGAAGGGGCTGGCCGAACGTGCAGCGGGAGATCATTCCAAAGAGAGGAAAAGGCTCGATCCCCTCCGAGTCTCCGCTTAGTTCTCGCTACCTCGAACGGTGTGATAGATCTGATAGCCATCCGCATCGTAGTGGAAGGAAATATCGCGTTTCCTTTAGATGGAACCCAAGGGGAGCGGATACAATGAAAACGGCAGAGGGCCCAAAATTGAACCCTGGGGAACAAAGATCAATCCGCGCAAAGTATCGTGCTCAAGTAGCTAATTAACTAGATAGCGATAAAATATATCACTGTAACTTCTAACAGGAAGAGGGGTCTGATCGGGTTCCAGGTCAGGACGTGTTGGATTCTGCTCCTGATGTCATTGAAGGCTCGCTCATCAGGAAGAGCTCAGCAACAACAGGAAGCACCCGAAAAAGTCACTTCCTGCTTCCTCCCACCCCGCCTTGCTGCTCAACATTCCTTTTCCGCACCGGCTGACCTTCACCGCTGCTCGCGACGCCACAAACAGCGGAAAGCAAGGAGGTCACTGTTAACGCGGCCCACATGTTCAGGTCTACGGGCCGCTTTGACGGCTCGCGTGACCGGAACACATCACTGACGAGTCAAGCTCCGGGAGGCCACTCCCAAACCGGTTCAAACCAATTCACACCAGTGAGAACTCAATCAGATAGGCAAGCTGGAACTTATTCAGACAATTGCACTTTATTTGATCTCAGACCAATTCCAAAAGATTCAGGTCATTTCAACCAGTGTCAGACCAGAAAAAACAAAAAAGATTCAGATCAGTGAAACACATATCGGGCCAGTTAAAACCCAGATCGGAGAAGACGTAAACAGATTCAGACCAGAAGAAAGAAAAAGACCGAGCCCAGTGAAACCAGGATCGGAGCAGTGAAAAACAGACCAGAGCAGCCGGAACGGATTAAGAATAGGTGAAGCGGCACAGTACAGACGCACCTGTGATATCGCCCGCGGCATCGGGGCGGGCGCTCGTCCGACGGCCCTGTCGGTGATGCCAGCGATTGAGCTGCAGCTGCTGCAGCCAATAAAGCATCAGATCCTGAGTCAGCGCCTAGGCAGGACAGAGCAGAACACGGCTTGAGAGCAGGGGAGTGGCATGTTGGCATCAGGTCTGCGTTCTCTCAAAGTTGTACTTTAAGGGTGTAGGTGCGCTCGGGCGTCTCGATGTGGAAGGTGCCCGTCTCGGCCTTGAGCGGGTAGGTGAAGGCGGCGGAGCTGAGGTCCACCCGGCCCAGCGGAGTCACATCCTGCGGGGTGCGGTAGTAGAACATCTGGTTCTGCTTCTCCTCGTAGACGAACCAGCGCCGCTTCCAGGCCCGCAGAGGGCCGCCCTGCTTCAGCAGGAAGCCGCAAAGTTTGGGCTCGCCGGAACTACCCGGAAAGTTGGGAGTGTCCAGGCTGTCCCGGTGAACAGGAAGAGGGGTCTGACAGGGGTCCGGGTGAGCAGGGGGAGGACACTGAAGGGGGTCACAATGAGCAGGGGTAGGAGTGGGATGGGGATCCAGGTGAGCAATAAGAGGAGCCTGATGGGAGTCAAGCTGAGCAGCAGGGATATGAGTCTGATGAGGATCAAAGTGAGCAGAGGTAGAAGTCAGATGGGGGTCCGGGTCAGGAGGAGTAGGAGTCTGAGGAGGGTCCAACTGAGCCAGAAGAGGAGCCGGATGGGTGTCCTGGTGCACAGGAAGAGGACTAGGACGGGAGTCAAGTTGAGCGGGAAGTTGGGCTTCAAGGTGAGCCAAGGTTGAAGTCTGAAGGGGATCCAGGTCAGCGGGAAGAGGAGCTGGATGAGGGTCCAGGTGTGCAGGAGGGTGATGGTCTGGGTGGGCAGTGGCAGAAGCCTGATGAGGGTCCAGGCGAGCAGGAGTATGAGCCTGATGGAGGTCCGAGTGAGCAGGGGTAGCAGCCTGATGGGGGTCCGAGTAAGGAGGATGAGAAGTCTGAGGTGGGTCCATGTGAGCTGGCGTACAGGTCTTAAGGGGATCCGGCTGAGCGGGAAGATGAGCCTGGTCGGGTTCCAGGTGAGTCGCCGTAACATTTCTGTGGCTCTGGTGACCTTCGTCCTGCTTTATCGCCCGTTCTTCAAAGAGTGAGTGAGTTTCAGATTTAGTTGCTCCCTGCAAAAAGCATCGTGAGTGGAGATGTGAATCCTTTTCGTGTTCCATCATCAAATCCAGGCCTGGTTCCTTTGAGGAAACGTTGCTTTTCTGTGTTTTTCTTTGAGGAGCTGAACAACGTCGAACAAGATGGCGGAGTTGTTCTCCGGGATTCTGACGGATCTTTGAAGGGTCTTTTTGGAAGTGCGCCGGGCCTCCGTGTTGGCTGTCTTGCGTGCGGGTCGCTGGAAACGTGTGCCGACCATCTGGAACTTTGGGTGATCTCTTGTGAGTCTGGAGGACCCTGGAGGGTCTCTGTTGCGCCTCTAGAGGACTCCTGAAGGTCTCCGGCGGGCCGCGGCGGGACACCGTTCGGCGGACCGGCTCGTGGCGTTCTGACAATGACATCGCAGCACGTTGGTGGAATCTGAGCTCGGCAGGAAGTGACACAGACGCGGCGGCGATGTCATTTCCTGTTCGGTGCTTTGCACCTATCCCGAAGCGAACGCAAACAATTGAGTCCGAGCTCAGACGACGCCATCGGAAACGACTGAGGAGCTTCTTGACGGGAAGTCACTCACAAGAACCATGAGAAACATTCCAATGAACGCGGCCGAAGAGAAACTCTCAAAGTGATGGACTGTGCACGCGCTATGTCTGGCCGTTCTCATTTTTAGCGTTATCCAAGTGTCGATCGCAGGCAGAGGTGGCAAATTGAGAGGGAGAAAGTCCAAACTCTTCCAGAGTTTGGCTATGGCCACGGGTGCTTCTGCTCAGGGAGCTCATTTATCTGGAAAGCCGCCTGCGGCCAACGCCAAACCGTGGCAGGGATGGAACCAATAGTACGATCCTAATAACCACAAGCGTGGACGGGATACTGGCAAGATCGAGAGTCGAGTTTGACAGGAGCTTCGTGACGGAAGCGGCAGGGAGCAGGCGGGCGGGAGACGGCGCTTCGACCGCCGCCAAATGGTCGCGGCGATGGTGGAATTGACTCGGCCGATGAACATTTTCCATCTCCTTTGTCGTAGCGGCTCGCCGGCTCAAATCGTCGCTCGACGTCATGGGCGCCGCGCCGCAGCGTTGGCTGGCGCTCTCGAAAAAGTCGACATTTGGGATGAGATTCCCATCCGCAAAGGTCCCGGCAGCCGACGCCGCAGGAGAGCTTTTGGACATTTCAAGAAGGAGCCGACTTTTCCGTGCGACGGCAGCGTGAATTGAACGGACGGCAGAAAGGCCTGCTTTCGCCTCGGAAATGCCAAATGCCTTTCCGTACGTTGATTGGAAGGACCCGCGCTCATTCCTCAAGTACAAATAGCTACTCGGTGCCCTGGTAGACATCGGCGGCATATTCTCGCGCTCGCTCGTTTGTCTGACGTGCGTGATCGTCTTTTGCTCGTTGGCCAAACGTGTCCAAATAAATATTACATTGGAACGCGTTGAGGTTTTCTTGTTTCGCTTTTTTTTTTTTTTTTGCCCCTGAATGCTTTCACAATGATTCTCGTGGCACGCCTTCTTCAACTATTCACAAACGCACCCGTCCTGCACCACGCCGACGGCCGAGCACCGGCGTGATTTGAATCCTTTTCGTCTCATTGAAAAAGGGCCACTGGCAGCGGACTTTGGTTTCCCCTGCAATGAGCATTTGGGGATGCCGACGGGCGCTCCGAGTTTGGACGCGCTCGTCACATCGTCACGAATGACACTTGTTGTCATGGCTTTTCTTTCCCGATGCGTCTCGATGGCGTTCCTGTCTCACGCTTCTCTGGCGGTTAGGCCCGACTTTCCGGGTTAGGCATGTTTCCGAAGTCTGGACAGGAAGAAAAACAAACAAACCAACAAACGACACGCACATCGGCGCCAACGGGAGACTCGGGGCCCGTAGCGACCATGTGTTTGTATTCCCATTCACGTGTAAGCTGATGGAATATTATTGATGATTTTCATTTCATCGTTTTATGTTTGAGCATCATATTCTTTCATGTTAAGGTGACGTAAATCACACGAGGTTGTTTGTATAGGTGTGTCGGTTATGTTTTGATGTCGATAGCTTCCGATTGGCTGTTGAAGGAAGGGAAAGCAGGAAGTGATTGAGCGTCTACTCGATCGTCCCGCGGGGCGGGTCGGACGTCCTTTGAACGAAGCTGCCTTGAAACGGAAGCCATCTCTCCTTTCGTCAAGTCGAGCCATCCTTTCCAAAACAACGGACGCCTCAATTTACACGCGTATCGTTCTTATTCTCGGACTTGGGACGAGTCAACCCGCGACTATTGTCGTCCGCGATGCGCACGTTGTGCCAGCACGATCAGACGCGCGGTCGCTCGCGGAGTGCACTTGAGGCAAGTGCGAAGAGTTGGACTCCAAAGTTTCGCGGAGAGCGGCCGCGAACTCACCTTGGCGCGGGGCGTGGCCCAACACACCTGCCGACCGGATCGCGCTTGATTGACAGCTGCGGCAAACTCACCAGGAAGTCGGAGGGACTGCTCCCCACTTGCTTCCCGCGGCGGACTTCCCCTCGAGATCTTCTTCTTCTTCTCCTTGTGGCTCTGCTCTGCTTCTCGAGTGACTCACATTTTCTCGCGGCAGACTCTTGCCGCGCCGACTTTTTTCTTTTTTGTTTTCCGGGCTTCTGGTCTTGCCCCGCCCACGACACTAGCCCTGCCACTTCCGCCTTAGACTATCAAAATAATTGCCCACTTTACGTTGTCATTTCACAAAATGTTCCAACTGAAAAAGGATTGCTACGCTACACGAACAATTTTTGAACAATTATTTGGAGTGCAAACCAACAGCGGAGGACTATCGCGTCACTTGAAATGTTGTTTTTAAAAACGCTTGTACTGAAGAGACTGCGCCTCCAGATGGCAGCACACACACACACACACGAGCGCACGCGAGCGCGCAAAGGGCCTCAGGTCTCCAGTGCTGATTGATTGAGAAGGTCTAAAAATAGCCTCAGCATCATCTTCGTCGCAATCATGATCATCCCGTCATCACTTTAGTTTTCCTAATCGTCATGTTGATGATCACCTCCTTCACTTGAGCTGATCATCTTTCACTCCAGTCACAATCATCCCAATTCTCTTTGTGATCTTCGTCTTCACGGCTTTCGACCTCTTCATCGCTCTCACATCGTCCTCATGGTTTGAGGCTCGTCATGTCATCCTGCTGACCATATCAACTTGGTGATCGCCACCATCACCTTTCCAGTCATCGTCTTCTTTCTGATGTTCGGCCTCATCTCGTTGCTTGCTCGCTGCCGTTGTTTCGCGTGCAAACTTTGAGCCTCTAAGTTTTTATCGTGTGCGTCGTCTTTGTCACTTTTGTCATAGTTGAGACTGTGCGGCCATAAAAACCAAGTCCCCGCCCCTCGCGCACACACACACACAGACAGTGCCCCCCCCCCCACACACACACACACACACACACTTTTGAGATGCAAAGTAAGCAGACATATGGAGAGGAGGTGTGGCGGGCTGCTTCCTCGGACAACAGCTTCATTAGGCTGAAAGAAAGTTTTTGCAGCTTTGACAAGTCAAGACTCGCAGCTCCTCGGCTCCCATTCACCGGCTCTTTTGTTGCTACCGATTCAAGTTATTGCTCTCCAAAACAGCCCCGGGACCCCCCAGCCATAACACACACACACACATGCACACACAGAGGCTCCCTGGGCCTGACGGCCGCAGTGCATTGTGGGTGTTGCGAACGCATTGAGGAGCGGCGCGCGCTTGCCGTACGCGCAACTTTTTGCCGAGACGGTAAAAGGGAACAAAGGGCCGGTTGGAAATGGGAGCCGGTTCACGCCAACGGCTACGCTCGCAAAAACAAGCCCACGTCAACACGGCCGAGTTGGCGTTTTGCGGACCGCAGCCGCCGTCGGTCAGGACCGGCGCGCTCGCGATCCCGCGAGCCGATCGGCTTTTGCTCGGACGTGGCCTCTCGCTTTGCCGAGCCTCGGCGTACGTCTACGCTTGAAATTGGCCGCGTTGTTTCTTGACCCCGCGTCGGCATCGGCGCCGAAGAATCACGGGGGCCGGCGTCGATTCTGCAACGTCTTTGGCGGGGGACGGGGACGTGACAGCCGAGTCCGGACTCGGATGGCGGGCTTTCTCGAGGGAGCGGCGAACGCTCGGCGGTCTTCTCCTTTCAGCACAACCGAAGCTCAGCTGACGTCGGAGCGCCGATCGCCGGGCTAACCGTCGAGTTAGTCTAGCTGACCGGTTTTTGCTCGATCAGAAAATGTTTCCCGGTTTTCACTCGTCCTCCTCCGGACGTGCGGCTTTGCGCCCGCTAAGCCAGAAAGACCTTTTAACAGACGTGTGCGGAAATGCGGCTTTCCGGATGGAAAGGGTCCGCGTCCGCGACGTTCAAGACCATGGAGTCGATCGGGCTCGCCCCATTTTGCCTCGTTCCAACCGGGGACGCGGACGTACGTGACCCTTGGAGACGATCCTCCGGTCTCAAGCGCGCACCTAATCGTCCCCAGGACGGGCGCCCAAACGCGCGACACATTTTGGGGGTGAAGAAAAGCGATCGTTTCACATTTCAAGAAACCGAGTCAAGTGGAGGCTTTCTCTCTGGCTTTTTCTCCCGAGTCAAGTCCGACCGGAGGAGAGTCACGTGACGCCGCAGAAGCCAAAGGACAAAAGTGCAAGTTCTTGGGGAGAAACCTTGGCGCCGTTGCAGCGGCATCCATCGCGGCAGCGGCGGTCCCCCCCCCCCCACTTTGTCGCCTTGTTGCCCAGGAAGGTTTTAATGTCATGGCGGCCGTCGTCAATCACGGCGCTGAATGCGCCGGCGCGCACGGCCTCCGCCTCTTCATCAATCTGCTCTCGCGTTCTGGGAACGGCTTCCTTTTCACCCGTAGCCCGCTGTTTGCTCGGCTGACAACTTCGCCGCGGCGAACGCTTGCCCTCCGCCAAGCGCCGCCGTGGAAACGGCGCCGACGGGCGCCGACGGCGAAACGTCCTAGAAAAAAAATAAAGGTTTTGATTGTCATTGTGGCTTCCGGAGTGTTTTGCAGCTCGCCCTCGCCGATGTGCGCCGCTCGCGCCGACAACATGGCCGCCTTCCAAAAGCGGCCACGTTGTCGACAACGTTGCCGCTGTATTTGGTGAGCCAAGTGTTCTCTCGCTTTTGGTGGGTGATAGGATCCAAGCGCCCCCGCCAAGTCGAGGTTGACCTTTTTTTGGGCATTTTTAAAACGTTTGTTTCGGTGAGGGCGGGGGTGGGGGCGCACCTTGATTGGGCCATTCCGAACGACCTCTCAGGAGAGTTCGCTTTCATTTGGCTTTCAAAGAAACGGCGTCTTTTTCACAGCGGCTTTGTGCACTTTGGATGAAAAAAACCTCCAAATATGCGGCGCTTGGAATTTGTTTTGGAAAGATTTTTTTTTCCAAATCACGCAGTCCCGTGTCGTCAAAACTGAAAGCGAAACATCATTTTCAAAACATAAACATTCGGAAACGTGCGAATCCAGCGCGGCCCCTGGATGCGATCCATTTTCCCTCAAATTATCGTCGCACGTGTAAAAAGGAGTTGGAGTTGTTTTTGGTTTTGGTGAAGTGCCTTCTTTGACTTTGCTGACAAAAACCATTTCTCATTTTCGCTTTGCTTGCTTTTGGTCGGTGAGCTGAGTCGCAAACGAGGATTTCTCCTCGCGTGACAATCGCTCGATGAGGTCCAAATCGCTCGGCGACTTTCTGGTGCTTTGGCCTCGTCGTGGTCGGCAAGTTTGCAAGCGGCGCCTCGAGGCCCAGATGTCGCTTCTTCAACGTCGGACCCCCCCTCACCTTCCGCGACCAGAAGCAGCAACCTTGGTTTGGTTTTTGCACAATGGTTGACGATGCCGCCGCGACTTGGGGCGGCGTTTCACTCCTGCCTGGTGTGCCCCGAGGAGGATCTGCGCGTCCGGGGGGGTTGGGGGGGCCCCTCCGGGTCTCGTGTCTTAATCCCGTCCAAGCGGCTCTCCGCACAGAGCTCTCACTCCACGCTTTTCTCTTTCACTTGTTTTCTTTCTGCCTTTTCTTTCGCTCATCGTCTTAGGGGGGCGCTTTCGAAAGATATCGCGGCGGTGGAGTCGGTGGCAGCGCGCGTGCCACCCACGTGCGCGGCCACCGCCGAAACCGCGTCCGCGCTTTGAAGTCAACATGCCGTAAAAAGGACAAAGCCGCCGTAAAGTGCTGTCGCTTGTAAGCCCCGCCTACTTGTCAACGCGCGCGCGCAGCCAACGCATCGGGCGACTCCACGCAGGTGCTTCTCATTCAAAGACAACGAGTGGAAAAAAAAAAAAATGGATTTCATGACAAGAAAAGTGTTGGTCAGCCGTGGCGGGGAAAGTCAGAATCAGAATCAGATCCCAATCATCTTGATTGGCCAAGTTGCACACGGGATTTGAATCGTCAGAAACAAGGACATGACAAATAAGTGTGGAAGGACATTCCGGAATGGAAGTGAACCGTCGTGCGGCGGTGCCACCCGATGACAACTGGGCGACAACGTGCAAAGTATCAAGCAGAGCGAAAGTGATCAGTGCCAGAAGACGAGACGAGAACAGTGGAACGGCCGGTGCACAAAATCCTCGCGCCATTTTCGAGTGCCCACGAAGGAGCAACAGCAGTCAAATCTCCTTTCACCGGTTGGCAATGAAATAACCCCAAAAAAAACGTTTTCAAGTTTGGCAGACTAGTTGAGGGATGGACTTTAATCGTGGAGGGGGGTCACCATTTTTCAGGGGCGTTTGGGGGTATTTGGAGCCACTCTGCACCGGTTGCTGGAAAACGGAACTCAGAAATGGTGACGTCTTGGGACGCAAATGACAAGGTTGGCCAACAAGCCGGACGGTGCCTGGATCGGAACCGGACAGCGGAAGAGTCAAAGTGATGACTGGATTCGAGCGGATCGGAAACGCACATTGCCAAGTTTTGCGCGAAATCTCTCGAGCGCAACAGCTTGGGAGACCGAGCAGTCGCAATCGTGTGTTGGCGGTGACAATCTCGAGCTGCGTTTTCCACGCAAGTGGAGACGTGCAGCACATGCGCAGGAACAACAACGCTTGCACTCAACAACATATGGGGGGCGGGGGGGGGGGGAGTATAGCAATTCCTCTGGAATTCGCCCGTCATCCCTTTCGGGGGAAGAACCGCATCATGTTTCTGTTGGTGATCTTCCCTGATTTTGTCCTGCACCGCGGAAATGAAACGAGGCCGCATGCGGAGTGGCAAGCCGAGGAACTTCACATTTGGACGTCAGCAAACCGTCGGGGACGCCCTTGCGTCCTTCTCGCGATGAAATGAACGAACCCGATCCAACGTGGCCCGTTTCCATCAGAGAGGAAGACGCAGAAGGCGCCGTTGTGCGGTGCGCGTGCGTGATTAGAATGAGAAAAGCCGCAGCAGCTCGAGCAAAAGAAAGAAAAGCAAGACAAAAGCGTGAAAAGAAGCGCACGGCGCGCGCACACAATGGCGCCATTCACCTTTGATATATTGCGCTCGCGCAAGCGCACTCTCATGATTTCTTAATGGCGACACAACGAGCGCACGCACGCGCCGATTGTGTCTAGTGTGACGGACTTTTTGCGTCACGTGACCGCGGCTAGGAGGCGTGTGTGTGTGTGTTGGGGGGTAAGGGGGGGGCGGGGGGTTGGTTACGCGTGGCTGGCCTGCGATTGGGTGGCCGTGATTGGTGGCACGCTCCTCGTACCCGCGGGTTATGCAAACGAGCTGCTCCCGCGGCACGGGGCAGCTTTCATTCATCTTCTTCATCCTCTCCGGGGGGGGCAGAGGGTGGGGGTCCGAGGGGGACCATTGTGCGCGCGCGCTATAAAGAGTCGGGCTGAGGTCGGTCGTGTGCCACACTCGCTCGACTTCGCTCGCCCTGCGCCAAGCCGCCGCACTCATGGACGCGCACGACTTTTTCTCGCTGAGCTGCGGCGACGACGACGACGACGACTCGCGCGCCAGCACGCCGCCGCCGCCGCCGCCGCCGCCCGAGCCGCAGAAGAAGCGGCGGCGGCGGGGGGGGCGCGCGCGCGGCGAGGCCGCCGTGCGCGTGGTCCGGAAGAGCCGCCGGCTGAAGGCCAACGACCGCGAGCGCAACCGGATGCACAACCTGAACGGCGCCCTGGACCGCTTGCGCCGCGTGCTTCCGGCGCTTCCGGACGAGTCCAAGCTGACCAAGATCGAGACGCTGCGCCTGGCGCACAACTACATCTGGGCCTTGGCCGAGACCCTGCGCATGGCCGACCGCGGCGGCGCCCCCCGTGGCGGGCCCCCCCGCGACGGCCACCCCGGCGACGGCCCCGGCCCCGGCTGCGGCTCCGGCTCCGGGTGGTTCTCCTGCGGCGCGAGCCCGCCGTCCTCCTCCTCCTCCTCCTCCTCCTCCTCCTCGCCCGCCTCCAGCCCGGGCAGCCCGCTCGAGCGCGCCTTCGGCCGCCCGCAGGGGGTCTTCTGACCGCTCGAGCGACGCCCTTGCCTGCACGGACCGCCCCCCCGCCCCCCTCCGCGCGAGCACAGGTGCTGCAGAGACGGAGGCGGGGGGGGGGAGGGGGGGGGCCGCGCGCGCACCCCGGCCAAGTGGAAAGGTCAACGCTCCAATTAGTTGTGGGAAATTTCACAGTCAAGACTCAGTCATGATTCACGAGGACTCGGCTTTATTTATTCTTGGAATGTTTTTTGTACAGAAAGAAAGATTATATCCTATTTACCCACTGACACTTTTCAGCGCAATAAAGTTTTTACTTTTCTACAAACGATCCAACACGCTTCTTTGTGTCTCGCATGCACGCGCCAGGCGGGTTGCTTTTCGCGACTTTCATTTGCAGCCAGCGCAGAGAGAAACAAAACGCGCGCGTGCCAATCATGAGAGGACCCAAATCACCATTGCATTTTTTTTTTTTTTTTTTACTGTCGTAACGTCGCGACCGTCCATCGGGTCCGAGCGCATTTGCATTCGGAATCAGACGGCGAAATCGCGTCTCCGTCATCTTGCGCCGCAGCTTGAAATAGACGCCGCATAGTCGCAGCGGGCTGACCCCTGCGCTCGTTGAACGGAAGGGAGCCCGGCAAGAAAACTTTGGGAGCAGTGAGCACACAATGGACAAAAGTGTCCAAAGACACGTGGGCGAGCTTCTCGCAAGGCCGCACGACTTGTGGCCAAGTCGATGACCGAGGCGCGCCTGCGCTGCTGTTGCGCTGCGGCCGGCGGACCGGGTGCAGGAAGGGCAAAAAAAAAAAGGGGCCGATGAGAGGAAGGAGAGCAAAGAAAAGGTGAACAAAGTCGTCCACTTCGGAGGGGGCGGAGCCTAAGTCAGAAGGTCTTCATTGACTCAAGTGACCTCCCGAGGTCAAAGGTCAGCGGGTCGGCAGGTAGCCCGCGTGCGCTCGGGGCCCGTCCGACGCTCTCCGAGCGCAGAAACGTTCGTGACTGGAACCTCAACTCCAAGTCAAAAGGAAGTCCCGCAATCAAACGCGTTGCGATCATGAAGGCTTCCAGAGGAAGACGTTTCAAAGAGGCTCACCGTCAAGAGTCTCATCGCGCAGCGTCGGACACGAGAAAGTGCCAGAATGGCAAATGTCCTCCTGCGCGGACGGACGCCAGCCACGCGAGCGGTTAGCCGAGCGGTTAGCCGGCGTCTTTGTTGGGTTTCGTCGGCAAAACGACAAAGGGCTGCCGGCGCGCTAACGGAGAAAGACAACAACAAACAGCCTCTCTGGCCTCCTCGCTCACGCGCACGCACGCGCACGCGCACGCGCACGCACACACTGCCTCGGGGTCGGTGGGGCTCGCCCTCCAAGTGACAGGAAAGTGTCACTCAAGAGAGCAACCATGCAAAATCAACCCACGCACACAAATTGCTTTTCCCAGCGTTGTGGAGGAAGTGAACATTGTCGAAGTTCATATGGAGGCCTTGGGTGGGGGGTCCGGCGGGGG
>NW_017808403.1:109204-110886 GCF_001891065.2 Hippocampus comes | reverse complement strand
CGCGGAATTTGTTTCCCTGCGCCGATTGTGACGGCTTCCGCAAATTGTTCTCTCCAGGACGTCGTTCCGACCAGCACGGCCAGTCTGGTCTTCTTCAGAACCTCGTCCACCGCATTCTCACACACACACACACACACACACACACACGCAGGCTTGGGTGGGACCCCGGCAGTCCTTCCTAATTTGTTGATCTGTCTCGGCACAGCATGCGAAGCGATGGCATGACGCCGCCGCCCCAACGTTGTGACGCGTCGGCGTCCTTTGCCACTCGATCTTCCTCGCGTTTAACGTTTCACATCGACGCCGACGAGGCAGTCAAAAGATCACGCGACCGCCGCGGTTCCTTTCACCGATGGACGGGAACCCAACGGAAGAAAAGGAGCGTGCAAGGTGAGCAGGAGATGATGAAACTGGTCTTGGACCGCCTCCAACCGGGCCGTGCCATCCATCCATCCGCTCCTCCTCCCGAAGGTCGCCTATCGCGGCCGTCTTCGGGCAGAATCGGTTGTCACGCCAGAATCATCCGGCACCCGCTCCGCTTGCGCATCGGCGGGGCTCTGGCACGCGGGAGGGGAGTGCCGATCAGCTGCGGGCGTGGCGGCGCCACCCGGCGCAACCCAGTCTGGTCACCAAAGGGAAAAAGACACGGGAGGACCCCGGAAGCGGACCCTCCAAAAGCAAAGCGCGGAAGGAAGAGGCTCTGTCACGACACGTCACGGACCCACCCGGTCATTTGCTCGGAATCTTCTCAGAGGCATCACTTGAAAACGTCAACAATGGCAGAGATTGGTCGAGGAAAAAAAAGTGCGGCCCGTCCACACGAATGGCTCCTCATGATTCATGATGACGGATCGCGGCGGTCGAGGGTGGCCCGCGCCGACCGGCTCCGGCACGCCCGCGACCCGCGTGAGGAGAAAGCCGTTCATCCGCACAATGACGACAATCTCGCAGCGTTGCCGGAGGTCACTTGGCGTCGCGGTAGGTCGGTGGCCCCTTTGCGCCAATCGGTCCCAAAGAAAGCAGGGCGGGGCTTCGCAAAGGTTGCCCGCTCCCGGTGCGGAGGGCCGCCGTTCTCGGAATGCCTTCCTTTCGCCGGCCGCAGGTCCGCCTGGGCAAGAACGGCGAGGAGCTCCCGCTTTCAAAGAAGGTCGCCGACACGCGCGCGGCTTTCCATTCCGAGCTTCGGTCGGTCGAGGCGTCGTCACGGCAACCTGCATCCAGCACCGTCACCTTCGGCGGCGCGTCGGTCCGGCCGCCTGGCGGTCGCTCGACAATTAGCAGAAAATTCTTAACGAGCGGCGCAAGAGTCATCCAGAGGCCGAGAGGCTCCTAGCTGTGACGGCCCCCCCCCCCACCCCCAGTTTCAGCGGGACCCCCCTGCCTATCGTATCCCCGCCGAACTCTGACCTCCTCAAAGACTCCGGCAATTTCCACAGCAATAAAGTGTTACCGTGGCGACCAGACCACCAAGGGACCGCCCGGGGTTCAAGGCACCGACTCCGATGCGGGAACGCGGGTCGGACGGCCCCGTTCCGAGGGTCCGGTCCCGTCGTAGGTCTCGGGGAGGGGCGGTCCGGGTCCGGATGGAATAATGAGGCGCTTGCGGGGGCTTTGAGAGGACGTTGAAAAGCTTGCGACGCGGCTCGAAGGAAAGGATAAATCAGGCGGGGAACACAATGGCA
>NW_017808403.1:107719-109161 GCF_001891065.2 Hippocampus comes | reverse complement strand
GGGTGACCACAGAGCAGGCAGGGGTGCAGGGTAGCCGGAGAGAGCCCTGATGTAAAATAGTTAAAAGCTTATTAGAAGCTCTTTCAGGCTCTTGCTGCTTTGGACTTTGTTTGGGGGACACCCTGAGCTCCTTTCAAGTGATTGTGAAGGGGCCCATTGAGGGAGGGGGCGGGGGGGGGGGTCCTCTCAAAGCCCTTTTAGAAGCTGGCCAACTCCCCACAGGCGCATGCCCTTTAGCTCCGTTACTGATTCACCACAAACGCCCCCTTCTGTCGCCTTTGTCCACCCGACCTCGCCGGGACCACGACCGGGAACACGACCGGGAACACGACCGGGACTGCCGCACAGACTCAGACCGGGAGCTCGACCGCAATGGAGCCGTTCCTCAAAAAAGGTTCAATGCCGGATGCCTGCACGTGAGTGCGCAATGGGTGGGGGGGGCTACTGTTTAACACGGCCGGTCTGAATGGGGCGGGCCCGTGGATAGAAAAGCTGGAGGCCTGATCCCTTCTCTCTTTCTTTGGGGACCCCCCCTCCCCCGCTCCCACCCTCCATTCACATAAAGAGGAGAACAAAATTCCAAGTGGGCCTATTGGTGCCGTACTTAGATTAATTAGAGGCTCCTTTAGAGGCCATTCAGAGCCCCTCTCCAACGGGGCGCCCGCGCTAAACTTCTCGCATCCATTTGCATTTGTTTGTGTGCTGGGGGAGTGGGGAGGGGGGGGGCAAATACTCTTTTAATGGCCTTTTCACAACGTTACGCTTTTTTACTTTTTTCTTTCAGCGGCTCTTTCGCCGCAGTACGTTTTTCAGGGCACTTTTGCAGCCGCTTTCAACGGCGGCGCACCCGCGGCGGTCGCGCCGCGACGTCGACGCGACGTTTGGGTGCGTGCGCACGCGTGTGTCGAAATGTCGATGGAAACATTCCCTCGGCGCCGTGAGCATTCTTGATGATGACGACGACGATGCCGACGGTCGTGCGGTGGAGCCGAGGAGCTCGTGTGACCTGAAAGAAGAACAAGTGGCATTTCAAAATCCCCAAATCACAAGGCGGTTCACAAACCCGCCCCAGACCACAGAGGAAAAACAAAAACATTCCGTGGCCCTGCGCAGGACACACACACACACACACACACACACACACACACTCCCATAAGAGCAGGTGGTGCACACTTTTATCATTAAACAAATTGACCTGAGAGCAGCTGAATGTTGCTGTTCCTGCTGCACCTGTGCGTGCGTGCGTGCGCGAGAGAGATAAAGCCTCTTGAGCATGTGGAGCGCGCGTTGTCAAGTTCGCGGGCTGGACTTGAGAAGCTCGGTGGCATTGGGTGCCGCCGTCACGCTTTGACAAGGAAAGCGCGCGTCCTCCCTTTGGTCCGGCATCGCATTTTTGAGCCGGTCTTTGCTGGTCGAAGCTCAAGCCGACAAGCGGCAGCGGC
>NW_017808403.1:100975-106263 GCF_001891065.2 Hippocampus comes | reverse complement strand
CTTTTGCAGCCGCTTTCAACGGCGGCGCACCCGCGGCGGTCGCGCCGCGACGTCGACGCGACGTTTGGGTGCGTGCGCACGCGTGTGTCGAAATGTCGATGGAAACATTCCCTCGGCGCCGTGAGCATTCTTGATGATGACGACGACGATGCCGACGGTCGTGCGGTGGAGCCGAGGAGCTCGTGTGACCTGAAAGAAGAACAAGTGGCATTTCAAAATCCCCAAATCACAAGGCGGTTCACAAACCCGCCCCAGACCACAGAGGAAAAACAAAAACATTCCGTGGCCCTGCGCAGGACACACACACACACACACACACACACACACACACACACTCCCATAAGAGCAGGTGGTGCACACTTTTATCATTAAACAAATTGACCTGAGAGCAGCTGAATGTTGCTGTTCCTGCTGCACCTGTGCGTGCGTGCGTGCGCGAGAGAGATAAAGCCTCTTGAGCATGTGGAGCGCGCGTTGTCAAGTTCGCGGGCTGGACTTGAGAAGCTCGGTGGCATTGGGTGCCGCCGTCACGCTTTGACAAGGAAAGCGCGCGTCCTCCCTTTGGTCCGGCATCGCATTTTTGAGCCGGTCTTTGCTGGTCGAAGCTCAAGCCGACAAGCGGCAGCGGTCGCGCCGCCGCGACCTCTTCCGAGGGTCGGCTTTGGCGCTCTCTCTTTTTCACGTCGCGTCCCGCTCCGAGATGGCGGAACGAAGGATCGCCGCGACTTCTTTGGCCTTTCAAAACGCGCGAAACAAGTCGTCACGTCGGCTGCCGGAGCCAAAGTGTCGGCGATGAACGAGAGAAGCGCTCGAGCCCGGTTTTCAACTTCCATTCATAAACGTCACTCGTTTTGACCGGTGGCGAAACGGAAACATGACAAAGTTGGATGAAAGGCTTCAGTTTTCCGGAGTTTCCATCTTTGGTTTGCCTTCGACAAACCTCTCCGCTCTCGTTTCTCTCGCTTTCCGTGGATGAAAGAAAGGCGTCCGGGCCCCGAGGTGGCCGAGCGGTCCCATCTCATCGGACCGGACTGCGGGCGGGCCGACTCGTGACGCCGTCGGCTCTTTGAATCGACTGCGCCCGACCGAAAGCGGGCCCGTCACTTTGGACACACCGCACGCGACGCGGTTTCGAGCGGTGGTGTCCAAAGCGGGACCTCGCGGGCCGCCGTCCCGCCCGTTTTCCGGCTCTCCCGAGAGCAACGCGCCCGTCAGGAATGTTCTGATGCCGCTTCAGAGCCGGCTGATGAGCCGCTCATCTGAAGCGGCTGCGTTGCGGCCGGGAGAGCCGGAAAACGGGCGGGACGGCGGCCCCCCGGGCCCGGAGCCGGACATGCCTGCTTTCGAGAGAGAGATGGACAGCAGGCTAGCTAGCTCGCGAGCCAACAAGCGAGCTCGAGGGATCGAGCCAAACATATGTCGCAGACGTCGTACAGAACGCGTGGAGGGACTTGAATTGCTCTGTCATTGGCCTTGCCGGCAAGGGGGCGCGACTCAAGGCCGGAGCGGTAACTGGAGCCGCCCGTCGGCGCCGCCTTCCCACACCTTCCTTTGTTTTGCTTTTTTTTTGTTTTTTTGTCAGCAGATGATGTTGAAGCGAGGCCACGGGGCGGGGCCGGCCTTCCCGTTGCCACGGTTACCCGAACAAGCCGACGCCCGGCATCCTTTGGAGCGGACGGCTGCTTCCGCCATCCGCCTCGACCCGCCTTGTTTCACCTTCAGCGCTCCCTCGCGAATGCGCGACATCATCAGGACATTGCCGCCTGGCCGGGCATCGCAACGCAACACTTCCAAACAATCGTTCATCAACAGTCAAAATGAAACTGCGCGTTCATTTTGAAGCTCCTCACTTCACTTCGGTGCGTGTGAGGCGAAAAACACGAGACTGACGGACGCACGCGCACGCGAACGGCATTTGAATGGCGTGCGTAATCCCCCCTCAATGGACCCCCCCCCCCCGGGCCGGCCCTCGCTCTGGTTTCGGGGATCAGGGAGGATTTGGCTTGACACCGCAACTCGGCACGCACGCCGACACACGTGCGCACGCGAGCGGAGCTGAGCGTCTCTCCGTGCGGCCCGCGGACGTCCGCGCGCCGCTTCTTGCCCCGTCGCTACTTGAGATCGAGACTCCGCTTTTTTTGTTTTCTTTTCCATCTATCGCCAAGGGAATGGGCTTTTCTCGGCCGCGCCGCTCCCACTCCGCGTAGGTGGGACGTTTTGGGCCAATCTGACGTGGCGGCGCGCAGCCACGTCAACGTCACCGGCCCGGGGCCCTCGGCGTCGGTCGCGACGGGGCCCTCGGCATCGCCTCGGGCGCCCCCCCAGCCACGTCAACGTCACCGGCCCGGGCCCCTCGGCGTCGGTCGCGACGGGGCCCTCGGCATCGACTCGGAAGCGTTTCGTCAAATTGGCCCTTCGCCGCGTCGGCGCATTGCCGTCCTCGGAGCCCAACTTCAAGTTGAACTCATCGATAGAAAAACATTCAATCAACACGACAGAAAAAAATTCAACGGGCAAGACGGGACCAGGGCTCCAATCGTGTGCGATTTTTTCCAGTCTTCTTTGGACTTTGCATTTTTAAAGCCGGTTCGTTTCAATTCGATTTTAGACGAGGTCGGCCAGTTTTGATTTTCAAGACAGAGAGAGAGCGAGTTCGCTTTGCTTTGGCCTGAAGCGGCGGTCCCCGAAGCTCATCGTATTAGCGTGAGGAGCCCGTCACTCGTACGCGCCGATGACTGTTCAAAAGCGGAACGGAGCACAAGCGACGATGAAATGAAACGCGTGCGATTCCGCCGCCGTCATTTGCGACACTTAGTCCTCGGGCGTCACCTCATCGGTGAACGGTCGTCATTGAACTTCAAAGTGTCCACCCGCTCAGAATTTGGCGCCATGGCCTTTTGCCGATTTCCGCCGTCCTCCGCGAAAGCCAGCCAACGCTCTTTGTGCCGCGGCGGACGTTTGCAAACATCCGCCCGGGCTTTGGCCATCGCCGATCACCATTTGGGACGGATATGCGAGCCAATCGGGCGTCGCCGCTCCGTCATCCATTGTCGGTCGTCGTTGCGCTCGCGGAGGAGCGCGGCGGCTCCCTTCGCGCCATCTGTCCCGTGGCGGCTTTCTGAGTTTCCTTTGGCGTGCTGACGGGACTCCCGCGGACCCCCAAACACTGAGCTGGTCGGGGGGGAGGGGGGAGGGGGGCCCGCCCGTCGGCCCTCGATTGTGTCTGCGCGAGGCAAAGCAAAGCAAAGCGCTCTTCTATAGCTTTTTGATTGGCTTTCAATCCCCTGACACCCACACCGTTCTGCATGGCCGCTCCGTCCGTGTGTGTGCGCGCGTGCGTGCGGCTTAGTGAGCAGATTTAGTGATGGTGGGGCAGGGGGGGCACAGAGGTGATTTTTCAGGGGGAAGTAAAATGGGGCCAGATGGGGCCGATTGTTGCTTGCTACGCAAATTAAAGAGAAGGACATCTGTACAGAGATGGACGACCATGCAGGCAAGAGAGGACACACAAGAGAGGAACAAGTGTGTGTGTGTGTGCAAGTGAGATGACACGTTTGGCAAAGTGAAGTTGAAGACGAAAAAGCAAAAGAGGACAATTCACAGCTTCAGCACAAGTCAGAGGTCGCTGGATAGAAGAGCACAATGAAGGATTTCATGTGAGGAAAGCCTCCGCCCCTGCGCCCCCACCTCCAATGCGCGCACGCACACAATTCATAGTGAGGTTGACCTTGCCTTCTCACGCGAGGTCGCTGTCCTTGTGTGTGTGTGTGTGTGCTTGCGGAGTCACAAGCCGACTTGAGAGTCCGTGATCGCGATCAGCTGCCGGATGCACAATTGCCAGTTCAGACAAAGCCGAGCGCACCGAAGCCGTTCAGCGAAACGTCCGTCGAAACGGCAGATGACGAGTCGCAGCTCAGGTTGAAGCTGGAGTTCATTGAACGCGAGTTCAAATGACGCTCGACTTTGAATTTTAGGGTTGCGACGGGGTCAAGTTCGTCGGTGCGTTGCGCCAACTTTTGTTTGGGAAGTGACGAGACTCTTCGTCCGGGCGTCCCTTTCCTTCCCGGTCCTGCCGGACGCCCCTCGTCCGATTTGACGCCTCCGCGCGCATTTCCAACGGCAGACGGGTCCGGAGCGCAGGCAGGCGGGCAGGCCGGCGGAGGTCGGACGCGCGGGACGCGCTTTCGCCGTTGTCTGGCTGAAGGGAGAGAGCGAAAACGACCTCGCTCGGATGGCGGCGTCGGGTTCTCCAAAACCGCGGTGGACCTTTCAGCGCGAAACGTGCGGCTTAGCCACGCCCCCGGCCCCGCGGGGGCGGCACCGGTGAACTTTGCGCCCCGAACGCTTCGTTTCCTCTTTGGCCCGGAGGACGCGACGTCCACCGTTTCCCAGAACGACGGCGGACTCGTCAGACCGCAGGACACTTTTCCGCTCGCCCTTTGGGACGACGAGCCGTCGGCCTTCCTGGCCACAGTCGACGAGTGGCTTTTGCTCGGTCGACTCCAGTTCGGACTCGCCCATCCGTCTTGACCGACGGCGGTTGCGTCAAGTGTTCCCGAGCCGGCGCGGCGAGGTCCGGGACACATCGACGCGGTCGTTTGTGATGCGGCGCCGGCTGAGGGATCAAAGGTCACGGGCGTTCGATGTCGGTTTTGGGCCTTGCCTATTCCATGCGGTCATTTTTTTTGAGGGGGTAGGGGGGATGTCCGAACCTTTTGACGTGAATATGGACCTGAGATGACCAAATCCCTGTTGCCAGTCTTCACCTGCGGGATGTTCCAAACGGCTTTTGGGCCACCCGTCGCATCGGGAGATGACGCTTATTTGGCCCAAACAACAACGTCGATCTGAGCGGCAACACGCCTTTGTCGCGTAGTCAATGAGACGACGCTTGAACGGGATTTGCGAGTCTTTGCATTCTGTTTGAATCGACGCTAATCACAAGCTACCGCTTCCGATACTTGCAGTGTTGGAAACTCGACGGCTCAGTAGTCTGGCCAGATACTCGCGCGCACACATTTTGGGTGCGCGTGTGCGCGTTTGCATCACCTGAGGGCATTTAGTCACTTAGTGGCAGACTTAAGTGGTTTCAGTTTTCCCGCAGAGGGGGGCGGGGATGGAGGGGGTCAGATGGGGGCAAACGTCCCTCAGTGCCAGGTGTCCAAAGCATACCTCGCGACCCCTTTCCCGCTCCTGCTCCAAGCGCCCTCACGCGCGAGTCACTGCGCAGCACAAGGCCGCGCAGGAAGCTCCAAAAGAGGACACCCGGGCGGCCACAACAGGGAACC
>NW_017808403.1:98697-100580 GCF_001891065.2 Hippocampus comes | reverse complement strand
CCCCCGATTTGGAAAAGACGCGAGAGAAAAGCGCGCGTTGGTCGGGTCCCCTCGGATCTTACCGGCTTGCGCCGCCACCTGCTGCTCGCTGCGAGCATTGCGGCCCGCGGAAGCTTCCTCCCGCCGAATGCGCCCCCCGTGACGTCACTCATCCGACGAGGAGCGCTTTGGAGCCTTCGCCGATGGAAGCGCGGCCAGCAACTCCCGTCTCGCGACGAGCGGGCAAAGCATCGAAAGCGACCAAAGGACAACGTGCGCAACTTTTAATATGCAATTCATGACGAGCTCCAAAAGCAAAGCGCGCGCGCGCCTCCCGTTCCGCGGGGGACGCAAAGCGAGCGGCATCGCAGGCCACCTCGATTCATCGGGCGGCCGTCAATCCAACGCCTCTTGCTCCCGCGGCTCCTCCTCGTCTTGCTCCCGCTCGGCTTTGCGGCCGAACGCCGAGGTCATTTCCTGCAGGAGGAGCTCTTGAGACGACGTGGGGCCGGCCGGCGAACCCTCGACCGCTTCGCTGGGGGCGGCGGGCGACCGCGCCGTCGGCGGCTCTCGGGGCTCCCGCGCGCGCTCGCCGTCGCCGGACAGGAAGCTGCTCTCCAGGGACTTGAGCACCTGCAGGCCGAAGTCGCCCACCTCCTCGTAGAGCGGCTCCGGCGACTCGCAGCGCTCCTCGCCGCCGTCCTGCTGGACCTTCATCGGCTGCGGACGCAAGCGCGCCACAGTCAGAGCGCGCAAAGTCCGGCGACGGCTCGAAGCGACGACAGACTCACAAAGTACATGGAGAGCGTCCTGCGGTCGTGAAGCTTCCTCTGCGGGCGGCAAACCACATCGGCGCTCAATCTTTTCACTTGCGCCGCGGCCGCTCCAAAAAAAAGCAAGCCTCAAGCGCTTAGCGGCGGCTTAAGCGAGCTCGTTTTTTTCAGCGCGTGCAAAGCCGCGAGCGGGCGGACGGGCGGCGGAGCGACGTCTTCCGACGACTTGCGCGAGTCGTTCCCGTTTGCGAAAGGGGCCCCTCCCCTTCTCTCGTTCGACGCATTCCTGTTCATCTGCTTTGCGGCGTCGCCACAAAGTCCACATTTCAAGCTTCAATTTTGTCTCCAGGAAAAAAGAATTTTGAAGTGGGTTTTTTTGGTCACGTTGGCGACTCGGTAGGCCGCGAGCGCGCCACTTGTTTGCGCCCGATGACGTCGCGAGCGATACGGCGGGCCCAAGTGGTGCACTTCGCCGTTCCAGGAAATCGGAATGGCGCCTGCCGCCGTTTGGCCGACGGCGAAGGCATGCGGGGCTTGTCCGGGTTTTTCGGGGCCGTACGAGCCCAGCGCTTGATCCGACTTGTCAGGTGTTTGCGTCTCTCGTGGGGAACGCTTTGACTCGAGCGGTCGGGAGATTGTGTTTTTTGGGTGGCGTCGTCGGCTGTGACGGAGAGAGGTTGGAACGGGGGCGCCCCATACGTCCATCGCCATCGACGCTAGCGATCGTCCCAAGCGGATGGCGAGGGGCGTCGGGGGGGGGGAGGTCCGGGCGGCGCGGACTCGTTTACCAGCGTCTGATTGGCCGACAGCATCCCGCGGTTGCTGTCGTCTCCTCGGATGGGCACCAGCGGCATCGTGCCGAACTTCTGCTTGGCGATGTCGGAGGACGAGTGGCGGCGGAGGACGGGCGGGCCCGGCTTGTCGTTCTGCCAAACGCGGCCAGGTCGGAGGTCAGTCGCGGCGCGCCCCGTTATCGCGGCGACCCGCGCGCCAAACACTGACCTGAGCTTTGAGGAAGCTGCTCACCCAATCCCATAAGTCCGCCTCGCTCGGGCAACACAGGAACCTGCGCGCGTGCACACACACACACACACACACACACACACACCCACGCACACACACACACACACG
>NW_017808403.1:93590-98104 GCF_001891065.2 Hippocampus comes | reverse complement strand
CACACACACACACACCAACTGAATTACTTGTGAGAACTTCCTTGTTTTTTCTTCTTGTCTAGCCAAGCCTGGCCCCTCCTTCTCTCCAGGTGTACAGGGGGTTGACCCTTGCTGCTGTGACATCATTTCCTGCTTTGACGATCCACCATGAGAGGCCACAGGCCCCTGTGCTGCCACTTTATCGTCCGGTCCAGATATTCTCTCATTTCTGGTGGGGAAAATTGAGAATATAGTCAATAAAGCCAGGATTGTGTCATCTCACAATCATGATTTAGTGTCATTGTATTGCGGAATGTACTCAAGCACAGTAGCAGTGAGAATCAAGTTACTTTGTCAATGTTGATTCCGGTCAAATATGCCAGCCATGTGTGGCAAAAAAAACAAACAAAACAAAAACAAAAACAAAACAGTCCATGAGCATGACTAAACGATGATAACGCTGTCTGTTAAAAATAACATTCTGTTGACAATCCTTCCGATTTTTGCTTTGTTTTCTGTATTCATATTTCATGGCTTCCTCTAATTACATATTTTATGATTGTTGTGACTTTTATTTTATACTTTTAAGTTGATTATATTGGAATTAATGAATTTATGGCATCATTTTATGTTATTTTATTCCGCCGTAGATCATTCGTAGTATTTGTTTTTGCCAAGAAAAACACTTCAAATAGCCACATAGATTTTACAGTATTTCAATGACTCCCAATCCTGATTTAACGGTGTCACAACAGCAATATTCACACACCAGCGAAATGAACATACAAAAATAAACTGGAAAAAAATACCACACACACACACACACACACACACACACGCGTTGATCCGCCGGCGCAAAGGGTCCCTCCCGCACGAGTTTGGGCCACTTACAGTTGATGTTTGTGTGACATCACGGTGAAGCCCCACCTACGAGTGCAAGCGCACGTTAGCCTAGCTTCGCGCAGAGACAACGGCGACGCGTGCGGCGGCGGCGGCCACCTGGTCGGCGCTTTGAGTTTCCGGCGGAGCCCCACGTAGACCTTCATGGCCTTCAGCGACCACTCCTTCTCCGCCCTGATGCTCTGCGGGCCAAAAAAGAGCCAAGAAGACGTGGGGGGCTCGCTAACGGTCCCCGTCGCTCCGGCGTCGACTACCTTCTTGTCTTTGAGCAACAGCAGTTTGTTCTTCTTGATCTGGAAGCTTCTCTCCTGGAATTTGTTTCCCTGAAGCAGTTTGGGGGGCTCCTCGCGACACCGCAGCACGCCGACCTTCGTCAGGTCGCACTTGTAGGCTAAGGGGCACGCACGCGGGCGGGTCACCGGCACGCTACGTTGACGCCGCGCGCGTTTTGAGGCGGCCGCCCGCCGGACCTACAGGTGAGGATGTCCAGGCCGTCGCGTTTCGGGACCCTTTTCACCAGCAGGTGGGCGGAGCTGGGGTCGGCCATCTTGCACCACTGCAGCGCCTGCTCCAGAACTTTCTCTTTGGGATGCAACGGCCGCTCTGCGGACGCACGCAAACGCCTCAGACGCGAGCGCGCGTAGCCGTGCGGGCGCGCGCGTGCATGGCGGCGGACGCACCCAACTGCCCGTCCTCAATGACCTCAAATGTCATCCAGACATCTTTGTCCGCAGGGGGGACGTTCCTCATGTAGAGAACCTGATTGGTCAGCTCCTCGGCGCACATGCTGGGCGACACCTGCGGGGGGTCGGCGGAGTCAAAGGTGGGCTCACGACTGCAACGACGGCGTCTGCCTTTGCGCGCGCGGTCCGCAAACGTGCGCTACCTTCAGCGTGACGCAGCTGTCGGGCGTCTTGGCCTCCAGGTAGACCTCGATGATCAAATCTCCCGCCTGAGACAACTGAACGCACACAAGCGGCACGTTGACACTCGGCGCGGCGATCCCGCCCGCCCCGCCAAGCTTACTTGAGTGTCCTTCCAGGAGGTGATGAGACTGATCTCCAGCTCCATCTGATTCCGCTGCTCCTCGTCAATCTGACGGGGAGCGAAAAGTCCAATCAGCCAATCGGGACGGAGCGGACCCCCGGCGCCGACTCGCCGAGTCGTACTCGCCTCAAAAACGCGCAAGTAGTTGTCAATGAGATCTTCGACGATCTTCACTTCGTGTTCTCCTTTGCCGTCCGTTTGAAAGAGGCTCGGAGCGAAGAGCAGCGACAGGTTCTTGGTGCACATCTGGTTGAGGTCGGCGCATTTCTGGACCCTGCCGGGAGCGACGGACGGACGGTCACGGAGCGACCCCGACGGGACGCCGGGCGACCGACGGGAACTCACCTGTAGAGGTGGCTCACCAGCGCGGCCAGCGTCGTCCGGTTGACCCGCGGGAGAGTCCGGATCAGCTCCTTGTAGCGGTCCAACCTCAAAGCTTTCGGCTGCATTTCTGAGCAACGCAAACGGGGGTGAAGCCTCGGCGAGCGCCGGCGCATCGCCCGACGCCGCAAGCGCGCACTCACTCGCCGCCTCCCGCCACAGCGGGCGGAGGTCCGCCATGACGACGGGGTCGTCGATCTCCCTGAAGAAGCGCTTGAGCACGTCGGTCACGTCCTCGATGAAGTGGTCTCCGATGCGCAGTTTGACGTCGCGGGCGTCCTTGCGGAACTCCTCCATCAGCAGCTTGATGCGAGACGCGGCTCCGTTCTTGCGATAGATGCCCTCGTGGCCCAGACCTGCAACGGGACAGTTGGAGACGCTCCGAAGGGGAGGCCCCGGACCCGCCCCCCCGGTCGCCCCCGTCGCCGACCGTATTGCGTGATGAAGGCGATGCAGCTGTCCACGATGATGGGGATGTCGTTCCTGCTCAACTGCTGCTCGCGCAGGGCGTTTCCCTTCCCGCCGCCGGCCCGCCGGATGTCCGAGTGCCACGAGCTGAAGTCGGCGCGACCCACGCCCCGCAGGTGGAACGTCCTGACGCAACGGCCGCCGCGTCAGACAAGCGGCAAGACGAGCGGCCCGAGCCGAGGCGCGCCGCTCACCTCCCCTTCTCCACCAAAACTAGAATTTCGTTCTTCTCGTGGTTCTGGCCTTCTTCCCAAGCGACGCCTGACAAAGCAAAGGGTCAGGCGCGGGCGGCCCGGACGCGCCCCCCGCAAGACGTCTCGGAGGCACCCACTCAGCTCCTGGAGACGCTTCAGGTTAATGATGTCTTCGGCGGCGCCGTCGTTTTGGGGACAGACGAAGAGGTTGGACTTCTGCAGGACAAAGTACGCCTCCTTCCACCGCCGAGGGTCCAACATGGCTCGGTATCGCAGGCGCCCGACGCGCTCGAACTCCCGGGTCAGCAGGCAGTGGCAGCTGAGCGGCGTGGCGGCCTGCGGGGCAAACGCGGTCCGGCGGTTGCGTCTTCTGCGCCCCCCCGGGGAAAGAGCGCCCGCGGTCGCGACGGGATATCAGACCTTGCCGATGGCGCTGGTCCAGGCGTGCAGACCCTCGGCCGTCTCGGCGCCAAACTGATGGACTTTGTCCGAGGTCAAATACAACTCGAAGGTGTACCGGAACCTGAGCGGGAAAAAGCATTCCGCTGGTTTCGCGCGTCCTCCGCGCCGCGCCGCGCCGAGCCGAGCCGACGCGTCACCTGTCCGCAAAGCCGTCGGCGTCGGACGATTCGGGTCGGCCGACTCCCAAACACGCGACGTCCTTCAGGCTGATCTCCACGCGCGCCTCCGCCGATCGCTCCGACCGGCACGAGAGCAGCGACTGGTCCACCGAGCACCACAACTTCTGGAAGTCTGCGGCAGTCCGGCGGACGGGAAGTGAAGCGGGCGGCGAGCCGCGACCGAACGCCTTCCGTCGGGACCGCAACGCCGACCTTCTCGAGATCGGCGGGACGCCGTCCCTCTGCCGCCGCAGCCGGACCGGAAGAGGAAGCCCGAATGGAGGACCGTCTTCATGATCTCATCGTAGACGCCGGGATCTGCGGGACCACACGGCACAAATTCCAGCGTCCGTCCGCGTTCGGCAACGCTCGTCCCCGTGCGGGTCGGGGGCCGTCCCGGCAGACTTTGGGGGGAGGCCGGCTACGCCTCGGACCGGGCGCCGGTCAATCGCCGGGACGATGCGGACGAGGGAGCGTCCGGCGACAAGTCGGAGTCCTCAACGAACTCGCCTCGCACGCGCGTCGCCGGAAGCTTTCCCGTTGCGACCGTTTGCCCGCCGCCGACGCTTCCCACGACTCGATACAAAACGTCGCGATCATTTGATCCGTCGACGTCGGCGGCGGTGAGACAAGCCGTAAGAGCGACGGCGGCGTTTCTGACCCGAGGCGGCGTAGCGATCCGGCGGCTCTCCGGTCGGCCGCTGTCCGTCGGCGCCGGCGGTCAGCTGATGGGTTCTGGCCTCGGAGAAGATGTGAGTGACGGTTTTGAGGAGCGTGCGCTCCGAGACGGCGGAACACAAGACCTGAAGAGCACAAACGGCCCGCCCCCCCGCCCCCAACAACAAATCAATCACGTCTCTCCGGCCGCGCTTCAAAGGGCCGACTTCTTGGCCGTCGCTGCGACCGAGCCGTCGCAACTCGCAAA
>NW_017808403.1:90874-93459 GCF_001891065.2 Hippocampus comes | reverse complement strand
TGCGACCGCGCCGTCGCAACTCGCAAACATCGCGCTCAAGTACTTCCTGGAATGCGGAGACGCGCACCTTGAGAAGCTGCTCCTGGCTGCCGAAAGCGGGGTGCTCCAGCCGGAAGCGCCCTTCTCGGTACTTCCGAGCGATGAACTCCCGCCGCAGGCTCGGCGACGCGTCGCAGCGCAGCTGGTCCGATGGGGACAGGCGGGCCGCCCAGAACTCGTTGGCGCGGTCGTTGCCGAGCATGATGAAGAGCTGCCGCGCGAACAGACGCGGTCAAAGAGCTCGCAGCCTCCGCCGCTCTCCGGCCCGTCGGGGTCTTACCTGCACGATCTGGTTGCTCCACACGCCGGTGTCCAGTTTGAGGCTCTGGACCTTGGACACCATCGTGCCCAGGCCTCGGTGCTGACCTGCGCGCGGCAAACGTCGCCACGGAATGACGAACGGGAGCCGACTCGAGGGAATGAAATGAATGACGTGATCGCGCGGCGACTGCGGACGCACCGGCGCAGTTCTTGCAGATGACCACGCACAAGTTAATGGAGGCCCAGTCGGGGTCGGCGGCCCGGCAATCGGCGCACGCGCGATTGGAGCGGTTGGACCAGATCTTCTCGGCCACCTCGTAATCGGACAGGGTCTCGGCGATGGCCTCCCGCAGCGCCTCCGTCCAGTCCCGCTTTTCCCGCTCGGTGTCGGCCGTGAGGCTGGAGGGGCGGACCGACGGTGAGCGGTCGCCGTGGCGACGGAAGGGCCCAAGAGGCGAGAGGTCCCACCTGAAGGTTCTGTAGGGCGTGATGAGGTCGAAACTCTTGTGTTTCCCGTCCCGGACGGTGGCGCCGCGGGCCTCGATCAGCGTCATCGCGATCCCGGTACGAAAGCACTGAAAGCGCCCGAGAAGAGACGTGACGCGGCCGCGCCCGCAGAGCGCGGCCGAGGCGCGAAGGCGACATCACCTGTTGGCTTTTGTGGAGCCAAATCTGCTCGGCGTTGATGGCCACGTAAACTTTGGACTTGGTTCCTTTCAGCTCCAGGAAGCCGTGTTTCTGACACCGGGGACCGGGACCCAACCAGCGCCGTCCGAACGCCAGCTGGTCTCGGACGTGGTCCTGCAGCGCGGACACCCAACGTCGTCTCACCGCTGACGCGCACGTGCAGCACAGCACAGCGTGTCCAAAGTTAGCGATGAATCCCATCCCCCGCGCGCGTGTCCGTGCGCGCGTGTGCGCGTACCTTCATTGTCGGCCTTAAACACAAAGATCCGCTGACTGGTGACAATTTCAAATTTGTTGTCTTTGGAGGGCCGGGCCATCTGGATGGCGGCCAACGGCACGACCCCTTTGGGGTACGCGTCCTGCCAGAGGGAACCGGACGAGCGTGAAGATCGTGACGGGGTCAAGCGTGCGCTCCAAGCTTACCTTTTCGTTTCCAAAATACATGAGATTTTTGCCGTCGAACTTGACGAAGCGCTTCTGGAAAACGTAGTTCCTGAAACAAAGCGCAAATTCCGGATCACGGCTCGAGCGCACCAAAGTGGCACGACGTCAAAAAGGAGAAACACGCGCACACGCACCCAGTCAAGAAGGAAGGAGAGAAGAACGAAGACGAGGAGACACGGGACAGGACCAAAAGAACCGCGCGCGCAACAAGAGCGCGCGCCCAACGTTCAAGCCTGAGCCACACGCGCACACGCAGAGAAGTTATTCAACGTTTGGAAAAGCTCCAACGTCCTCGCTGCAAAAAAAGTTTCTTGGACTCGGCGTGACCGGCCGCATAAAGCAAACGCACCCCTGCGGCGACAGTTTGTCCAGCCATCCGCTGACGATGGGCGCGGCCCCGCGGCCGAGGGAAGCGTAGCTGGCGTACGGCGAGATGGTCTGGTCCTCGTCGCCGTCGCTGCAAAGGGCAAAATGAAGGCGCCTTCGCACACCCTCGAGGTCTCCTTACGGTCGGGTGGCGTCGACCGACGCCGTGAACGTCACGCCGCGTTTACCCGAGATCCTCGGCGTAGCGCCCTTCCCGCCTCCTGGTCTCGCCGCGTCGTCCCGCGTCGATCTGAAAACAATCGATACAAAAAAACGCGCGTGGGTGCCGGCATCGAAACGGCGGCGCGGCGTTCTCACCTCACTGGCCGAGGCGTCGACTGCGCCTCTTTGGAAAAGGCTTTCGCAGTAGGGACTGATGACATCGTCGGCGTCAAGCGGGTCATCTGCCAACACAAACGCGGAGCCGCAGCGCCAACGCGTGGCGACGACGCCGCGACGATGTCACGCGTCACATCGGAAAGTGATGGCGTCACGCGATGGCGTCGAGCGACGATGTCACGTGATGACGCCACATCGGGTCGCACGATGGCACCTGACGGACGGCCGCATTCACCTCTGGCTGACCCCGACGAGTTGTTGCTCGATGCGCCGCCGCTGCCGAAAGGATCCCAAGGCAATCATCGATTGGTCGCGAATTGACGGTTCGATTTTGGCGGCCCGCGGACCGAACGAGTGGTTTTCCAAACCTGTTTCTCTGGTTCCCGTCCGCCGCCTGTCGCGGGGGCGTCGGAGGGGCGGAAGCCGCCGTTCCCCAATAGATGTCGTTG
>NW_017808403.1:89479-90827 GCF_001891065.2 Hippocampus comes | reverse complement strand
CCGGCGGGCGAAGGTGAGCCCGTGCGCTCGAAAAGCGGGAAGCAGACGGACTCCTGGGAGAGTCTCCTGTGCGGCGACGGGACCGCGTCCGGCGGAGGGGGCCGGAAATGAACGGGCGCGGTGCGCCGCCGGTTGAAAACGGTTCTGGGCTTGGGCACCGGCTTCGGCGCGGCGGCCGCGTCCGGCTCCAGGGCCGACCCGTTTCCCGACTCTTCCGAGCCGCGGGAATTTGGCGACGACGGCGAAGACGACGGCAGCTCCGTCACGGAGCGGCGGCGTTCGGCCGCCGCCCGCCTCTGGACGTGCGACACGAGTCTCAGGATGCGTTTGCGATGCCCCGTGGCCGTGATCCCCAGGCTGACCAGCGCCTCGTGATCCAAGCGGGCCACGTCGGCGGCCGACAGGAGGCCGGCTCTCCGGAAAGAGGACTGGTACCTGCGCACAGCACGGGAAGCGGGCGTTGCGGGAGCCGTCGCAAAACAGCCCGCTCGGCTTTAGCGAGTGACCTCCGACCTCTCCAGATGGATGGCGGCCAAAAGCGTTTCCACCGCCGTGTTCGCATCCAGCGTCGCCATGACAACCACCGCCAGGGCCATCTCCCGTCGTCGCTCACGCCGACCCGCCGGCGACGGGGCCTTTTTCAGCTCCATGCAAAAAAACAAAAAACAAAACCAAAAGCATAAATCTTCCGTGTTAGCGCATCATGAAAGCAAAGAAGGCGTCGCGACCGTGTTAACGCAGCGGGAAATGACAACGGGACATGTCGGCGCAGCAAGAAGTGACCAAGCCGTGCCGTTCACACGTTAAGGTAGAACGTCGTGGCCGCCAAGACGCGGAAGGAACAACGGAAGAATGTTAACGCGCCGTGAAACGATCACACGAGAGGCCCCCAACGTGTCGGCGTCGCGGGGGATGATCAACGGCATGTTGCTAACCCGCTAGCACCGGTGGAAGTGACCCCCCCCAAAATAGGTGGCAGCTTAACACAGCAAGAAGCCATGAGCAAAATATGTTCGGAAGCGGTTCGCACCGCGGGAGCGGAACGGAGGACGTCTCTCGTGTCGGGCGCAGGCAACGGGCGAAACATGTGGCGCTCGCCTCCGCGGCGGGAAGTGACTCAAAACAGGTCACAATGGCAGGAAACCTTCAGCTTCAGAGTCAGAACGGGAATCCCAAAATATGTCGCTTGCGGGTTAGCATAGCAAGAAGTCAAGGGCCCACGTTTGGATTTTTGCTCCAGAGCATTTTCACGGAGCAGAAGGGAGGTTTGGTGGTTGGAGCGAGGCGGTCAGCGTGCTCGGAACGGCTGCGGCGGGCCGGCCTCGCGGCCCGGAGCTGCTCTCGACCG
>NW_017808403.1:78157-85348 GCF_001891065.2 Hippocampus comes | reverse complement strand
ATCTCCCGTCGTCGCTCACGCCGACCCGCCGGCGACGGGGCCTTTTTCAGCTCCATGCAAAAAAACAAAAAACAAAACCAAAAGCATAAATCTTCCGTGTTAGCGCATCATGAAAGCAAAGAAGGCGTCGCGACCGTGTTAACGCAGCGGGAAATGACAACGGGACATGTCGGCGCAGCAAGAAGTGACCAAGCCGTGCCGTTCACACGTTAAGGTCGAACGTCGTGGCCGCCAAGACGCGGAAGGAACAACGGAAGAATGTTAACGCGCCGTGAAACGATCACACGAGAGGCCCCCAACGTGTCGGCGTCGCGGGGGATGATCAACGGCATGTTGCTAACCCGCTAGCACCGGTGGAAGTGACCCCCCCCAAAATAGGTGGCAGCTTAACACAGCAAGAAGCCATGAGCAAAATATGTTCGGAAGCGGTTCGCACCGCGGGAGCGGAACGGAGGACGTCTCTCGTGTCGGGCGCAGGCAACGGGCGAAACATGTGGCGCTCGCCTCCGCGGCGGGAAGTGACTCAAAACAGGTCACAATGGCAGGAAACCTTCAGCTTCAGAGTCAGAACGGGAATCCCAAAATATGTCGCTTGCGGGTTAGCATAGCAAGAAGTCAAGGGCCCACGTTTGGATTTTTGCTCCAGAGCATTTTCACGGAGCAGAAGGGAGGTTTGGTGGTTGGAGCGAGGCGGTCAGCGTGCTCGGAACGGCTGCGGCGGGCCGGCCTCGCGGCCCGGAGCTGCTCTCGACCGGACGTCCTTTTCCTCTCTTTCCTCTCCCCGCCGCGACAACATCGGCAACAACATCGGCATGCGTCGATGAACCTCGTTGCGAATGGCGGCAGGAGGAAGAAGGTCATCCATCCATCCGCGATCGGAGCCGCTCTCTCCCCGGGAGGGTCGCGGGAGCGCCGGGGCCTATCCCGGCCGTCTTCGGGCAGCAGGCGGGGGGCACCCTCGACCGCTCGCGCTCACACCGGCGGACCGCGCGGGGACAATGTCGTCCGAGCGGTCGTCGGCGCGCTCTTCCAGCGGACAAAAGCAGCCCTCGCTTTGACCGGCAGACTGCCGCCAACGTGCCCGATCGGAGCGCCTGAGCGGCCGTGCCAGTGACGCGCTCGGTCTCTGGGGAAACCACCGCCGAGGCGCCGGCCTATCGGGAAGAGAGCGACCCCTGTGCGGAACGTGGCCTCAAGAAGTGAGCGCAACGGGCTCCGAAGAATCCCAACTTGTAGCGTAGCGGCGAGTGATGAAACAGCAGGTCGGCGCTGCCTTGATTGCCGCGGGTGATGACTTCATGCGGGCAAAGACAAGACAGCCATTGTTGCGCACGCACGCACGAACGCACAAGCGGGCTGTTGTGAGTCAGCGTGTGCGGCCGGCTGACCTCGGCCGGCCCTCCCGAGGACGGCGAGGGGGCGCGTTGGCAACAAAAGGCGTCGTGTTCCGCGGCGCTCCGCTCGCCGGCTGGTGTCACCCGAGCGGCGGCGACGAGGACGTCCCGGCCTCGTTCGCTCCTCGGGCTCGCGTTTTACCGCTGGCCAAACACGTTACCGTGGCGACACGTGACAAACGCTGACGGAGGAGGTCACGTGACTCGGCAGGAAGAAAATAAAAAGCCAACCTTCCGACACACGCACAAACACACACGATGAAGCGTGTGTGTTTGTGCGTGTCCGCAGTGAGTCTACGTAGGCGCGCTTGTGTGCAGATTTCCTGAAAAAGCCCGTCGGCATGAGCGGGAAGGAAGTTTGTATGCGTGCGCGCGCGGCCGCGAGGTGAACGCTCGCACATCCGCTTGTTGTCGAGGTGGCTCAGACGCCCCAGGAGAACTCGACGAGGACGCCGGAGAATTCCGCCCACGGTGCGCGGCCCAAAAGCCCGAACGTGAACGCCGCAGCGCGATGACGTCGTGCTACAATACGCCGAGATGACGTCGGGCGGTCGATAGGACACGACGACGTGTCGTCCCGCCGCTGGCGTGTCGCTGACGAACTGAGGAGAAAAAAAGCTTTCGGCAGGAAGTGGCCAGCGAATGGCTGCGACGTCACCACAGGAAATTTTCATCGGGAACATGCCGCCTTGCAACATCCTCTTACTGCGCGTGCGTGCGTGCGTGCGTGCGTTCGGTAGGGACGGTGGCCCACCCAGCCTGCAAGGAATTGTGGCAAGTCCTCAGAGAAGACCAGAAAGAAAGCAAACACCTCTTTTTCCTTCACCAACACACACACGCGCACTTCTCCAAGAGACTTTGAAGAAGAACTGGGCACGTAGGGATAGCAAGTCTCGGATACTTCTGAAGGTTGCCGATATTTAAGGCAAAAAAAATAAGAAAGCTTGGAGCAGTGGCAGGGAATGCCGCCCATTGACCCGCTCAGCACTAGCAAAGGAGATGAGGATCATTTGATGTTTGAGCATCATATTCTGTCACGTTAAGAACGCCTCAATGATATTCGCTTGTGTCATCATTGCTTCGACGTGTTTTTAATGTTGATCGCGTCTGATTGGCTGAAGAAAAGAAAAGCAGGAAGTGTTTGAGTTGGTCGCAGTGCCCTTGTCGAGCGTGCCGCCGTGCCGACGTCCTTTCAAGCAAGCTGCGTTCAAACGGCATCCAAGGATATCTTATCTTATCTTATCTTATCTTATGTCTCCTTTCGCCATCCGTCGCAAACTACGAACGCGGGGGCGCCCTCTAGCGGCGCGCACTCAATCCAAACGCAGCGGACATCTTCCCAGCAAACATATTCAAGCCAAGCTTGCTTTTTTTGGGACGATGTGCTATTGAGGACTTCAGCCTCGGTGTATTTTGGGGTCATTCGCGATCAAAGCTCAACTGCATCGATTGATTGAGAGGCGCGTCGGCAATCCCTCAGCAGAACTTGGAAAACGCTCCAGATGGAGTCATTTAAAACCTCTTTTCTTCATTTTTGAAACAGAAATAAAGCAGTACCGAAGTTCTATTATGGATTCTAAAAACAAGAAAGCTATTAAAACTCTGGCTATATGCTCCTTATTTGAATTTTTTGTTTAAAATCCCCTGGCTTCTTTTTTGTTTAAATGTTTGTAATATGTATTAAGAACATGTTCATTTTGTTTTCTGTTTGTTGAGAATTGTATTATAACCTGTTCGAATAAAGATTCTATTAAAAAAAAAAAACTTGGAAAACGCGCACGAGTCGAGTGTTTCATCATCCCGCATAGCGGAACCATCTGGAAGGACGTGAACGCCGGCACAGGTGGACGACGACAACCGCTTTCTGGGTGACAATTTAGAGTTCCGAGTTGCGCGACGGTGTTCGGATTCGGAAGAAGGCGTGCCGGGGTAACATTCGACATGCTGGCGAACCAGGAGTGGGCCGAGCCCGCAGCAAAGACCACAAGAACCGAGGAAAGCTCACGCGTGAAGCTCGCCGGCGGAACGCGTCGAATCAGTCCGACCGGCGCGACAAGCACGAGCGGTCGGAGCAGCAGAACTCCGAAAACCAGTCGAACCAGGCAGACCGACCGAACCGCCACAACCGGTCGTAAAAGCGGACCTCTGTTCGACCGGTCAAACACGTCGGGAAGAAGTGTTTCCGGTTGTGTCCAATCCCGACACGACCGAACCGTGACCCAAACGACTTGACCCGGAGCGCTCACTCACTTGACTCGTGCTCGAGCTCCTCTTCCGAGCTCGGTGGGGTTCGGTTGGGCCAATACGCAAGCGGCATCCGCTCCGCTCGGCTCGGGTGGTTCCGAGACGTGTGAGAGTTGGGCGAATTCTGAAGGACTGCGGACGTCCAACGCGCCCGTCGCTCCGAACGTCCAGGCGCGGCGGCGACGTCGACGCGCATGACTTCCGGGCGTCCGCGTTTCAAAATAAAAGCGATCCAGTCGGACTCACTTCCGGTTGCAGCCCCGTGAAATGCACATGATTCCATCCGCAGATTTGCTCCCGCGCGGTTGGATGGAAGCGTCGTGCCACTTTGGACCTCGTTCCATTTTGCTTGCGGGCACCTTGAAGGTCGCGCGATGTCGTTATGAACATCAAAGAAAGAAATAGCAAGCGGTGTCAGGTGACGTGACGCGCTCGTGAGCAAGGAGTAGTTTTGTTGGTCGCAAGGATGAACGAGAGGCGTTCGTTGGGGTTTTGTCAAGTTTTGCTGCGCAACGGAAACGAGCGTCTCGGCGGGTGGCGGGGAGCTGGTGGAGTTTCCTGTCCTCTCCTTTCCTTTCCTCGTCCTCGCCGCCAAAGACAATCACGAGGCCGCAGCCGGGAAACAGGAAGCGTCTGAGACAATATGGAGTCGGACATCAAAACAAAGTGAGGAAATGCCACCTGACCGGACGCCTCCGCGTCGACATAGCGCCATGTTCGCGTCACCTCGGCGACATGCTAGCATGACCCCGGTATGATGTTAGCATCACTTGGCCCTCATGTTGGCACCATGTGCCGCGTTAGCTTGACCTGGCGCCCTATTGGCGTCATGTTCGTTTCACCTCCGTGCCGCGTTAGCGCCAGCTTAGCGTCGCCTTAATTCAGCGTTTTTCAAACCCTGTGCCGCGAGACAGCGTCAGGTGTGCCGTGTGCGGTCTGTCGCCCGGCACAGTAATCGTGTAGGAGCCTTCCACACCGCTAGGGGGCAGCAACAGCGAGCCAATTGCCTCGCGTTAAGACGGGAGACGAGCGAATTTGTGACGCATGAATGCAGGACGACGGTGAAAAAGTCAAATTAAAAAAACAATAAAAATGAAAGATTATAAAACACTTTTTTCTTTGTGTTTATTGGATTCCAATTCAAGCTGTTTCTTCAACGTTAAAAAACGGTTATCGTAACAATCTAACACGCTTATTGTTAAAATAAGCTTTTTTGGCACATTTTTTCAAGCTGTTATAACGTCATTCTTCAATGTTAAAATAAGCTTTTTTGACACATTTTTAGCTCGTGGTGTGCCGTGAGATTTTTTTCAATGAAAGAAGTGTGCCTTGGCTCCAAAATGTTTGAAAAACACCGCCTTCATGACTTAACAGAGGAAGCCCTGCGGTCGTGATATTGGCTACTGTTTTCTAAGTCTTGAAAGTTGCTATCATTCCAAAGCTTGTAATTGTTTTTGGAAGAACAAACAGTGTTCTAGAGCAGTGGTTCTTGACCTGGGTTCGATCGAACCCTGGGGGTTCGATGAATCGGTCTCAGGGCTTCGACGGAGCCCCTGGCCCCCTGCGGTGGAGGTTAAGACACACCCGACTCAACGTGTCAATGAGCTATGACACGCCCGGTTGGCCATCACTGGCTGCAGATGGTCACATGACACTGCTTGTCCAATCAGTGCTGTGGGAAATGGAGTTCGCTTAGTCGTCGCCGTGCGACAGTCGTGATAGTACGTCGTACAATTAAAAAAAAAAAAAAAAAAAAGTATACTCATCTCTTGAAATTGTAGTTACTTTTTTCTGTTTTTAATAAATGTGTTTTTTAATACCTTGAATTTGTAAAAAAATAGATATATTTATTTTTCACTCATGAAGGGTTCGGTGAATGTGCAGATGAACTGGTTGGCTTCGGTACCTCTAAGAAGGTTAAGAACCGCTGTTCTAGAGTAACCTAATTCTCAATGCCCAAATGTCAGAACCGTCATGTGTCCCAAATGAAATGGCACGTTACTATTTGCAGTTTGGGATCAAATGGATTTCTTTTCTGCTCATCGCTTCGTCATGACTGGATTGGTTCTTCTTTGACCAACGTCGCTCAAGCTGTCGTCACCATTCACGCCACTGGAGGGAGCCTCGTGACGTCATCGCAGGCCACGAGGGATCCGTGAACTCCAGTGCCCGGATGTGGCCCCAACTTTTCCGCTTTCCGTCTTGAGCGAGAAGCGTCGCGTCGCCAGCACTGGCGGCACTGCCGGCACTGGCTCCGATGAGTTCTGCTGTACGAGCTGAAGAAATCTTGTTCTTCGATGACATTTATATTGAATTGAGTTGCAAACGTGCGGAATTCTCTCACGATTGTCTTGACTATAATGCCCCCATATTTAAATCGTACATAACTTGTTGAAAATAGGACTTCGGGGAGGGCTCTTTCAGCATAACGTACAGAAAACCCAGGTGGCATGAGAAAGAAAAAGAGAACGAGCGAGCGCCTTTCCTGTTCTGAATGGAATGAGACGAAAACGATCCCTTCCCTCGGTTCCGGAAGCGCTTCACCTCAACGTCAGCTCAGCGTGACTTTAGCACGGCGGTCCTTAACCTTGTTCGAGGTACCGAAGCCAACCAGTTCATATGCGCATTCAGCGAACCCTTCATGAGTGAAAAATAAAAATAGGATTTTTTTTTTTTTTTTTTTTACAAATTCAAGCCATAAAAAAACGCATGTTGTGGCAGTCAAAAGGAGCACGCACGATTGACTGTAAACACGTCTTTATTCCACGACTGCCAACAAGTGGATGTGAACAATTACAAATTTGCGCCCAAGACATTCCCATGAAGGGTTCGGTGAATGTGCAGATGAACTGGTTGGCTTCGGTACCTCTAAGAAGGTTAAGAACCGCTGTTCTAGAGTAACCTAATTCTGTGAGAAGCATGGTCCTAGTGTCCGCCACAATATATTCAAAACAGAAAAAAGTCAACACAATTAGTATCAAGTCTATGTGTCCCAATGAAATGGCACGTTACTATTTGCAGTTTGGGATCAAATGGATTTCTTTTCTGCTCATCGCTTCGTCATGACTGGATTGGTTCTTCTTTGACCAACGTCGCTCAAGCTGTCGTCACCATTCACGCCACTGGAGGGAGCCTCGTGACGTCATCGCAGGCCACGCGAGGGATCCGTGAACTCCAGTGCCCGGATGTGGCCCCAACTTTTCCGCTTTCCGTCTTGAGCGAGAAGCGTCGCGTCGCCAGCACTGGCGGCACTGGCGGCACTGGCTCCGATGAGTTCTGCTGTACGAGCTGAAGAAATCTTGTTCTTCGATGACATTTATATTGAATTGAGTTGCAAACGTGCGGAATTCTCTCACGATTGTCTTGACTATAATGCCCCCATATTTAAATCGTACATAACTTGTTGAAAATAGGACTTCGGGGAGGGCTCTTTCAGCATAACGTACAGAAAACCCAGGTGGCATGAGAAAGAAAAAGAGAACGAGCGAGCGCCTTTCCTGTTCTGAATGGAATGAGACGAAAACGATCCCTTCCCTCGGTTCCGGAAGCGCTT
>NW_017808403.1:70000-78022 GCF_001891065.2 Hippocampus comes | reverse complement strand
TTTTTTTACAAATTCAAGCCATAAAAAAACGCATGTTGTGGCAGTCAAAAGGAGCACGCACGATTGACTGTAAACACGTCTTTATTCCACGACTGCCAACAAGTGGATGTGAACAATTACAAATTTGCGCCCAAGACATTCCCATAAACACGCCCCCTACTGTACGCCTGCTGGGTGAGAAGCATGGTCCTAGTGTCCGCCACAATATATTCAAAACAGAAAAAAGTCAACACAATTAGTATCAAGTCTTAAGTTTTTGAATTGTGCACAAAATGAACCAGCCAGCGATGGCGTGTCACACCTCATTGACATGTTGAGTCGAGTGCGTCTTCACCTCCGTCGAAGCCCTGAGACCGATTCACCGAAGCCGGGGCAAGAAGCACCGCTTTAGCGTGACCCAAGCAGCGTGTCGTCACGACCACTCGCTCGACGTCCGCCCGCGTTTTCCTCACTTGACGGGTGACCGCATTCCGACGGGTGGCGCCGCGATCGCGCAGCTCACGTGCGCGCACGGCGGCGAGCGAGCGCCACCTGTCGGCGTCTGGACGTGACGTCGTCAGTCAGATGGCCGACGTGTTTCCAAATTGCAAAGCGGGAAGCGAGCGCGACGCCGCGGCGTGTTGACGCGGCCGCAGCAATCGCGCGGCTAACACGTTAGCATAGCAGCCAGCACTGGCGGCACTGGCGGCACTGGCTCCGATGAGTTCTGCTGTACGAGCTGAAGAAATCTTGTTGTTGTTGTTGTCCTCAGTCAGATGGCCGACGTGTTTGCAAATTGCAAAGCGGGAAGCGAGCGCGACGCCGCGGCGTGTTGACGCGGCCGCAGCAATCGCGCGGCTAACACGTTAGCATAGCAAGAAGTGAGCGCAACACCTCAGCTTGTGAACACGACGTCTTTATTTATTGCGTTGAAGTGGAGTTGGTCACATCAACATTCATCTTTTGCTTTGTCGTTTTGCACACGTGACGACCAAAAGATGTCCGAAAAATCGCAGTCTGCTTTGAAGGAACTCCATGAAAAATTAGACAAACGTGTGTGTGTGTGTGTGTGTGTGTGTTTGTGTGTGTGTGAAAAAATGCGATGCTGTGAGGTCATCAGCAGGGCCCGTCCTTCACGATCACAATGTCCACTTTCTTCTCCCTGCACACACACACACACACACACACACAAAGGTCACGTGACTGTGTGTGCGCGCGCGACACACACACACACACACACACACACACCCACAAAGGTCACGTGACTGTGTGTGCGCTCGCGTACGCGAAAATTTCGGTTTCAGGCCTCGAGCAGATGCTATCCAGCAGAGTTCTTGATAGTTTGGGATTTTTTTTTTTTTTACTTCAGATATTTTTTTCCAAGTTAGTTTTGAATTTCAGTTTGAGTTTTTCTTTTTAAATGAGAGGGTGTTTATTAGTCTCGTGCGGGTTTGGTAGTTGTTGTTTTGTGTTTTGTTTGGGGTTTTTTTGTGATAAGAAACCTTTTATTTGTCTCACGATGGAGAAATTCCCAATTCTTCTCAGTTGAGCAGTATGACGGCGTCGCGGTCCACTCGGCTGACTTGCGTGCGGGCAGCGCGGGACGGGTTGCCGCGAATGGGTGCGGATGCGAGCGCGAACGGCGCTCGGTGCCCTCCCTGGCTTCCGCGCCAAGTCAGCCGGGACACCCCGCGACCCCGATTGGGAAAAGCGCCGAGAAAACGGAGGGATGGTTTTCGCATTTGTTTTTTTTGGGGGGGGGGCATATTTGTGGAGTGCACAATCTATCAAACAAATAAACAAAGAAAAAGTCACAAAGTGTCATTGAACACAAAGTCAAGGACAATTCCCAAAGGACCGTTCAACCTTCTTTGTAAAAACCTTTCAAATAAACTAACGCCAAAGGTGAAACGAAGGACACGTTTGCTCCAATTTTCGCAACATTAGAGTTTGTTCGAGGATGCAAAAAAATGTCTTCTTTTGTTCCGCTGACTCAATTTGACTTTGACTTTTAATTTGCGAGCATTCACTCACTAAAACCACGTTAGTCTTGGCAATAAAAAGCGACGACGAGAGTAAACAGCAGCGGCCCATTGGATTTCTACGCAGAAGATCAAATCTAAACGTGAGTACCGTGCGACGGTCCGCGCATCTGCCGTCGCCGCTGCCGCCTTGGCAAGGTGACGCGCTCGCCGATGAGGCCGAGCGCTCGAAACAGCACCGAGTCTCTTTTCGGACCGATGGAAGCGATTGGCCGAAGCGCCGCTCGTAGGCGACCTGACAAATGCGACGAGGGGAGGACTCGCGACAAGTTTGCGGCCGGCTGCCGAGTCGCCGGCCGTGGAAAGCCGCCGGACGCGCGGCGTCAACTCACAGTTGGCTGATGCACAGAGCGCATTCGTTGGCGTAGGTGATCCCGTCGCTGCCGCACACGGGCGAGTAGTCGAGCGGACACGCTCGGGTCAGCGCGGTGCCGCTGCACTGGGGCTGCCAACACACACACACACACACACCGCAAACAAACCGACAAAGGAAAAGTATCATCAAAACGCACTCGAGTGCAGAAAAAGCAACACAAAGCGTCTTACCATCAACTCTGTGTGTGTCCCAGCAAAGTGAAGATGAGGAGTGGGAGCGCGCCACGAGCTTCCTCTCTCTCTCTTTCTCTCTCTGTAGGTGATCCCGTCGCTGCCGCACACGGGCGAGTAGTCGAGCGGACACGCTCGGGTCAGCGCGGTGCCGCTGCACTGGGGCTGCCAACACACACACACACACACCGCAAACAAACCGACAAAGGTCACGCGCCAGCCGCCACCCGGGAACTCCGCTTTGTGCTGCCGAAGTGAACACAAGCAAGCGCTTGGGAAGCGCCAAGGCCTGAAGAGGAACCTGCGCGGCGCGCAAATGTCTCCTTTGCGCTGCGGAAACCCCAAAATCGCCCTTCGCCCGAATGCATGTCGGCTATTTCGTGCCGCTTTTTTGAGGATCGCGTTCCCCATCTGTCGAGGAACCGCAGATCAAAGGAAAGACCCAATCCTTCGTATCTGTGATCGGGTTGCGTGTTCGCCACGCAAATCGGATCGAGAGTGCCCAAGTGCTGGCGTCTGATGCATTCTAATTATTGATCATCTCTTGCAATCGTTTGTTTTTCAAGCGCGCGTCAATCGGATGCCCTTTTTTTTCGGAGGGAGGGCGGCCAATGGCCGTGCGTGCGTCCCGCAAGTGACGATGCCGCGGCCGCGCGCGTTTGGAATTGAGAATGACTTCCGATTCACCAACACGCGCAGGGCGGCCGCTCAAAAGCCAAATTGAAGGCGAGTTTGGAAGATGGGCAGCGAGGGGGCGTAGGGGGAAGGCGAGGCCATCTCAAGATTTGAAAACCAATCAGAGGATCTTGAAAAGAACTCAAAAAAGGGAGCCAGTGAAGGGACGCCAGAGGAGGAGTGATGTGCTCCCTCATACGAGGACGAGTCAAGAGGCGAGCGGCGGCGTTTTGGACCGACTGGAGACCCTTCGTGGAGCATCATTGGCCGACCTCTTCCACCATAGAGAAAAAGCTTCATGTCAGAAAGCTACGACCAGTCGTCACCAAAATTCACGTGGGCACCTCTACCGATTTCGAAAAAAAAAAAAAAAAAATCAAAAGGATCGCAGCAATACTTTGGATTTTACGGACATGGGCATCTTCCTCCAGCTTTGTGTCCCTTAATGCGGAAAATGCTTCATGTCCATAAAATCCTCAATAGTGACACAATCGTTTTTTTTTCCCATCTTGACATGTACAGAGACGAGCAGGTGAATTTTGCTCGGAGTTTTGAAGTGACATTCAACCGTAGTTCAATCATATCTTCGGGGAGAAAAAGGCATCATGGGCAGAAACTCGAAAATATTCAGCCCGTCTTTTCAGAGGTTGAAGCGAGCGGCAGGATGAGTTTGTGAATTTTGATGATGATTCGCAGCAGTTTTCTGACACGAAGCGACATGAAAAGTTTTTTTTTTTTTTTTTTTATCCGGCTCTCCCAAGGGAAAAAGAAAAAGGCCTCGTGCCCCGGGAATCCCAAATCTGCTGGCTGGCCACTGCTTGCCAGCAGATCGTTTGGTCGGTTGAAGCGGGCACGAGCAGAAATGCGCGCGCCGGTGACGAGTCCGAGCAGCAGTTTTGCGCCACGAGGCGACGCGCCGTCCCCGTGAACGGAGACTTTGGCGTGCCGTTCACCAGTCGCTGCTTGAAACGCGTCGGGTCTTTCCCCGCAATCGTTTCCGCGACGTGCGGTGACACGCGCGCGCGCGCGCACACACACACCAAGTGCCGCCCGCCTTTTAACAGGCGGCCGGCACTCGGTGAGCGTCGCGATAGTAAGGCGAGCAATTTCTCAAGGGCGAAGGGCGAAGGGCGAGATTCCTCACCCTCCTGAAGATGCCGTCCCGGTCCTCGGCATCTGCAAAGAAGAAGCATCTCGCAAGGTGAGCGACCGAGGCTTCGCTCGCTCGGCCGGCCGCGCGTTCGAAGGGCACGGCGACTCACGGGCGAGCAGCAGGGCGAGCGCGACGCAGACGCAGGCGAAGAGCGGCGGCAGCCCCCGGCCGCGCCGCATTCTGACCGTCGGCCCGCTTCCGATGCGAGGCTCGCGGCGCGCCGCCTGTACATATAGGCCCCCGCCGCCGCCGCGTCGCGACGCGGCCTTTGTACCCGCCTAAATGTGGGGATCAACGCCGCGGCGGCGCTCGCAGACTCTGCTGAGCCAGCGCGAAAAACCCGACGACAACAACCCGCCCGGACAAAAACACGCGGACCTTTGTGCGTCTGCGCGGGAAGGGCGACGTCACGCGCCCGCGCTCGCCCACGATTCATTGATTGTCGGGTCTCGTTCGCGACGCTTTGGGCTTTTGTTTCATTGTTCCTTTTGAGGGCTCGCCTTCAAAGACGGCCAGTCCAGAATCCCGCCGCGCAAAGCCGTCTGCCAAACCTCAACTCGCAAAACGTCTCGATTTGGGCCTTTCCTTTTTGGACCGTCCGAATCAATACGGCGGAGCGAGGCAGCGAGCGAGGGTCTTCGGTCCTGTTCTTCGGGGACGGCTTTCCATCCTGTTCCATCTCTCCCGAGCCGACTGAGGAATGAGCCCAACGGCTTGAAATTGGATCGGGTGGACCTTGGCGAGCGGCGGCGGGCTTATCCGAACAATTGGCCAAATGGTGACAAAACATCGGGAAAAGTCCTCCGCTGGAGTCACAATCAAACAGGCTCCATGTTGTTGTTGTTTGCGTCTGGCCCTTTGAATGGCAGACGCGACAAACGGCGGTGCGCGCGCGCACACGCACGCACCCACACACAAACTTGGTTGCACACGTTTATTTGGAAGCCAAAAACAGGTTTCCGTGTCTCGGTGGTGACAGAGTTTGATGAAAGCCCAGCCGCCATCGCCGCCGCCGCCGACGGCTCCACTTTCAGACAATCACTTGAGCGGTGAGAAGGAACACGGGAACATGACTTTGGTCTTCCGGGATTGCAGCAGGCCGAGTCCGCGCGCCACTGAAGGACACGCGCGTCACTCGCACATCGAGCTCCGTTTCACCGAGGTCGCGGCGACGCCGCGGCCCGCCGGGCGGGCTCTTACCTGCCGCGTCGCTTTCCACACTTCGGCGCTCGTCGGCGCTCTCGAACCAGCGCAGGGTGTAAACTGGCAAGGGCAACGACACCACGCCTGCGTCAACCGACACCCGAGCGCAGGTGCTCGGGCGCGCAGGCGCTTGCGCGCACAGGCGCTCGCGTGCGCGCGCGGCACTGACCTGTGTCCAGGTGGCCGATGTCGCTGTGGAAAGCGGCGAGCAAGCGGGCGCGCCCGCCCGCGTCGCGGCAGGCGGCGGAATCCCCGAGAGGAGCGGCCCACAGCGCGGCGGCGCCCGGGCGCGTCCTGAAGGAGGCCAGTTCAAACGCGCCTGAAAAACACACCGCGTGTCACGTGGCGCGGCTTGAACAAAACCAAAGACGCCCGCTCGATCAAATGTTGACGCGTTTGACGTCACGCCGTCAGCTAATGAGGTCGCGCGTGTGAGGCGCCCTGTCGAAGGAGCTCCGGACAGAGGCGCGATGTGGCGTGGCGGCGATGACGTGCCGCGGGCTGAGTTGATTTGACGCGGCGTGACGGAGGTGACGTGATGTGGCGCCACTTGATGCGACCTGCCGTGAGCGAGATCGCGGGACATCATGTGGAATGGCGCGACTTGATGTGACGTGACGGGGCGAGATTTGATGCGATGTGGCAGGATGAAGGCCGCGTGGTGTGACGGAGGCGACGTGACGCGGTGTGACGTGAAGTGACGGAGGTGACGGGAAGCGGAAGGGCTTGATGTGACGTGACAGAGATCACGTGACGCGCCGTGGCGTGACTTGACTTGACGCGGAACGGCAGAGATGACGCGAGACGTGGCGCGCAGCGGCATTGCCGGATGCGATGTGGCGCGAGTTGAGGCGACGCGACTTCGCGTGACGTGGCGCAGAACGTCGTAAGACGACTTGACGCGGCGTGGCCAACCTCCGTGGCGCGGCGGCGCGTCGATGCGGCTCCAGGGCAGCAGGGCGGCGACATGGTTGTTTTGACACGTTAGCATCGGAATGGCCGGCCTGATGTACTCGGCCATCCAACGCTCGTCCTGAGCGAGCGCCGCGCGCACCGCGGCGCGATGGCTGAACGAGTCTAAGGGGAAGGAAGGGCGGAGCTTACTCACGAGGCCCAGAGGGACGGGACGCTCGGGACCCCTGCGACCCGCATACTAATTGACTTCCGACGGACGGACTCCTCACCGTACTTCCAAATATGGAAGACCTGATTAAGGGCGCCGTACTCGACGCTCCAGTAGCCGACGAGCTCTGAGTGGGCGGTCCGGAGGTGAATCTTCTCATTGGTTAGCTCCAGGAAGGCGGAGCTTCGGTCCGGGCGGATTTGGTAGGTGCGAAACTCGTACAAGGCTCCTCCTTCTTCTCGGGCTCCTGTTGAGAGGCCTGCCCAGCGCTGAGAGCACACACACACACACAAGCACACACACACGCACACACACGCACACACACACGCACACAAGCACACACACACACGCACACACACACACGCGCACACACACACACACACACAAACACCACACACACACACACACACACACGTGCATTTGTCTTCTCTCTGACATGAACGTGTAGACGTGTTCTTTCCAGGTTGCTTTTGAATAAATTGAATTTTGAGACGATCATGTCATGACATCATATTTGGCATTTTTTTGTGCTTGGTGCTTGGCAAGGAGAAACAAACAAATCTTTGTTAGACGATCATGTCATGACATCATATTTGGCATTTTTTGTGCTTGGTGCTTGGCAAGGAAAAACAAACAAATCTTTGTAGTTTAAAGGCTGACTTGGTTAATTTTCAACTTGAAACATTTGTTGCAGCCTGTCCGAAGATCACCCGTGTCTGTGTGCGTGCGCGTGCGCGCGCGAGAGAGAGAGAGAGAGAGAGAGAGAGAGAGAGAGAGACCCTATTCCGGAATCCGTTTTAATTGCCAGAATCAAACGTTAAAATTTGATTGTGAGCTTGACAGCGGCTGACGCGTCTCGTCTCGCGACCGACGTCACGTGATGCGAGCAGCCGTCGAGGTGACTTCAGTCGTTTTCGGAGTGGTGAAATCAATTGTGAGCGTCAAGTTGAAAGTTTTGCGTTTGGGGGACTCACGTGAGCGGACGGCGAGAGGCGGAAGCGAGCCGGGAGGCGTGAAAAGCGAAGCATTTTTCAAAACGCGAAGCAAAAAAGAAGTGCGGAGCGAGCATCCAAAGTTCCGGCGACGAAGATTTCGTTGACGTCATCACGTCGAGCGGGTCGGTCACGTGCTTCATTTCGCTTCCCTCTCGTTTATGTTTTTATCGGGGAGGGCGTTGGCGTTCACTTCGATTCCCGAGGACAAGTGGGCGACATACGACAATTTAAGAAGCCCAAGTTTCGTACGCGTTTCCAAATGGCACGTTCGCGTTTTTAGCCCGCGCAGTTACCGCGGCGGATCAT
>NW_017808403.1:61494-69709 GCF_001891065.2 Hippocampus comes | reverse complement strand
GAGGCCGCTTCGGGACGCGCCTGGAGCAGCCGAACGCGCGGCGGACTCGAACGCGGCTGCACCGTGGAGCCCGACCGGGAAGAACGCTTCTGGTTCGAGGAGCTGGCAGGTCGGCGGCGCGCATGCGCGAACTTCAAGTCGCGCTTTCGCCGCGTCGGCTCGTCTTGGTTCGTTTCGATCGGTCTCCTGCGTGGAGGTTTTCGTACCGTGCCTTGTTTACCTCGGTGAGACCGGGTGGAGTGCGGAGTAGACGTTGATTCGGGCCTTTTAGTCTTTTTGAAAGTCCCCCGTGAGCGCCAGAAGAGGATCTGGTCGTTGTTGACGCGACGGGAGATGAGCCACCGTGACGCGCAGAGTTGCCGTCCTTTGACCCGCGTGAAGAGAGTTCGCAAAAACGGATGAAATCACAAAAACCAAAATTGCAAAATCATTTTCCTCATCAAAAGAAAATCCAACTTTGTTTCCAAACTAAAAGTAATCGGGTGGAAAATGTCTTTCAAACGATGATGCCTTTTATCGACGGATTTTTGAAAAAACAAAAAAAAAAAACCAAAACAATAAATACTAATAGTTCCACAGACTTCTGAAGCGAATTTGATGAAACAAAATGCAAATGATGTAGAATGTCATCCTGGCCGTGAACCGGGCCTCACCCCTCAAAGTTGCTTTTTGGGACGGCGAGCCCCATCGCGTTGTTGAGCGGCCTTCCACTTTGTGGTCCGATTTCCCGCAGCAGCCGCTCTTTGAACGGGTCTCGTGTCCTTTCAGATCCAGAGGAGGACGCGGACGTGGAGGCGGGTGTCCTTTCGCAGCAGAGCCGGCCTCCGCCCGCGCTTCCTCCTTGGCGCACTGGGGCGGAATCCCTCATTGAGTTCCACGACGCCGACTTCCCGCCGCGCCCGAGCACGGCGGCGAAGGACGAGCGCGAGATGTACGGGACGGCGGATTCGGAGCAAGCCGTCGGCGAGACCGGCTGCTCGGGTTGCGGCGCCACCCTGCATTGCGCCGACGCGACCCTGCCGGGCTACCTGCCCGGCGAGAAGTACAAGGCGCTGCTGCGGGAGGACCGTCTCCGCAGCGCCACCTGCCAGCGCTGCCACCTGCTGCGCCACCACCACCGGAAGGCCCTCGACCCGCAGGCGTCCGAGGACGAGTTCCGCCGCGCCTTGCGGCCGATCCGCTCCCGGAGGGCGCTGGTGCTCCTCGTGGTGGACCTCCTGGACGTCCCCGACTCCATCGTGCCGGACCTTCCGGACCTGGTGGGCGCCGACAAGCGCGTCGTGGTGCTGGGCAACAAGATTGACCTCCTTCCCGCCGACTCGCCCAACCACCTGCAGCGAATCCGACGGCAGCTGGGCCGCTGGTGTCGGGACGCCGGCTTCGGGCCTCAGGTGAGCGACGTCCACCTGATCAGCGCCAAGACCGGCTACGGCGTGGAGGCTCTGATCTCCGGCCTGCAGAGGGCGTGGAAGTACAAAGGCGACGTCTACCTGGTGGGAAGCGCCAACGCCGGCAAGTCCACGCTCTTCAATACGCTGCTCCGCTCCGACTACTGCAAGTCCGAAGCCTGCGACGTCGTCGGCAAGGCCACCGTTTCCCCGTGGCCCGGTGAGCGAGAGGACCGCCCGTGGCGTCGCCGGACCGACTTGCGCCCTTCGTCCCAAACGCTTCCCAAATTCCACACCGAGGGTGTCCGGATCCCCCGCGGGCGCGTCCCCGTTTCTTTGCGTTAGCCTCGGACGGAAGAGCGTCTCCCGGGGGTCCCGCGGGTCTGCGCTTGAAAAACAACCACCGCCGATCAGAACGTTTGCCGCGGCGCCGGAGAAATCAAGTGGTCCCAGACCGCCGGGCCGCGCGGATAAAAGGAAATGCCTTGAAAAGTTGTCGATGGCGCCGGCCCAAAAATAATCGCTTGGGGGGGGGCGTCACTGGCCCGTTTGGGCAACAGGGACTCGTTTTCCCGAAATTTCCGACGGCGACCCGTCCCTGGCTCCGACCCGCGCTACCGTCGAGGCCCGCTGAGCCAAACGCACGGACTGCCGGCGTCCTCGTTCAAGTCCCCGCCGAGGGAGCCTCGCGTCCGCTTTGCGTCGAGTCGCCACAACGGCGACCTCAAAAGTACGGAAAGGGCGTTTGGTTTTGGCGGCCGACAGCTCTGAGACGGACACCGAAGGGACGGCGCCTTGGCAGCAAACGCGTCACACCGCCGAGACGTCAAGGCGCTCGGCCACGTCCGAGTCGACGAGTGCGCGTCGTCGTCGTGCTGTTTTTGACAGACGGGAGTTGGCCCCGAAAAGCTTCGCGAAGATGATGGGCGAGCGCGGTCGGCCAAAGGGCGCTTTTGCGGGTTGCCGTCTGACCGATTGTCGCGCTTCTCCTCTGACGCGCGGCCAGGGACCACTCTGGACCTGCTCAAGTTCCCCATCGTCAACCCCACGCCGTACCGGATGTTTCGACGCCGCGAGCGCCTGGAGGAACGTCGCCGAGAGACGGAGGACGACCCGTCGCCGCAGCAGCCCAAGACGCTCAAAGACGTCCGCCGCCAGGGATACTTAGTCGGTACGGGGAGGAAGAGGGCGGCGCTCCGGGGCCGCGACCGTCACAACCGGGGCCCCAACCCGCCGGTCTTTTTGTGCGTGCCAGGTCGCGTGGGTCGAACTTTCCAGCCCAAAGTCGGACGAGGAACCGTCGCCTTCGATCCGGACGCGTTGGCCTTCGGAGAATACGACGACGACGACGACGGAGAACGCGGGAGCGCCGGTGAGAGACGCCATTGGGCCATCAGCGCTGCCGGCCGCTTCTTTTAACCAATCAACGTTGACGCAGGAAAAGAGGACGCCGCCGGCCCCAGCGCGCCGACCCCCGACGAGCCCAAAGATTCGCATTGGCTGTTTGACACGCCGGGAATCGTGAAGGAACGCGACGTGAGTGCCGCCTCGGCGATGGGCCGGCTTCTCCCGGACCGAGACCAACGTCGCGTCGCGCGGCTGTCCGCAGATCCTCGGCCTGCTCGGCGAGCGGGAAGTGCAAGCCGTGGTTCCCTCGCGGCCCATCGTTCCTCGCACCTTCGTCCTGAAGCCCGGAATGAGTCTCTTTGTCGGCGCGCTGGCCAGGATCGACTACCTGGAGGTCAGTGAGCGTCGAAAAGCAAGAAGCCAAGCGGCGTCGCGCCGATCGACGGCCTCGCACCGCAACTCTCATTTGCGGCCGATCCGCTCTTCCCGCGGTCATTGTCGTCTTTCTCTGCCGGCGACGCCGTGACAGTCGCGCGCTCTTCCGCTCCACGGCGGCGGCTGCAAATTCGTCTCGGGAACACGCAGGCAACGCGAGACAACAAAGTCCATCGGACGAGAGCGCAAACTCGTATCGGCTCGCGCGGGGTTCCGACCAAAGAAGGCCCAGCGTCACCAAAGTCCATTTCCGCCTCGCGCGTCTTTTGTTTGGCTTTTCTTCAACGTCCAAAATAGGCCGCCTTCGAAGGAGGACGCTTCGAAGCAAATGGGAACCGGGTTCTGCCGCTTGCCGACTCTCGTTAATTATTCGTCTCGCTCTCGTTCGGCACAAATCTGTAGTTACGACTTGCGTTTTCCAAATGAGCTCGTTTCTGCAAAAACACTTTCCAAGGTCGGCGCCAACAAAACCCAAGACGTAGAACGCCAGTCTTGGTTCTCAAAAGGTCGACAAACCCGCAACCGAATTGCGCGCGGCGCTCGCGGCCCCCTTTGGAAATGACCGCGCTCGAGCAAGTAAGCGAGCCGAGCGGACGGAGGGCACCCGAAGCCCTCCCCAGATCAACCGGTCGAAACGGCTCGGCGGCGCGCTCGCGGCGGCGGGACCGAGCGATGGCAACGTGCCGGCACGGCCATGTCGAAAGAAAGAAAGAAAATGAAACGATCAGAAGAAAAAGAAGAGTCGCACGAAGGGTGCCGGCACCGCGCCGCGAGGGACCTCCAGACGCGCAATCGGAATTTTTTTGTCCGACGTCGGCCATGAAAACGGTTGGATGGAGAACCTTGTCGACTTCCAGGGGGAAAAGTCCTGCTGGTTTTCCGTCATGGCCTCCGCTCAAGTTCCGGTCCACATCAGCAGCGTGGAAAAAGCCGACGCCGTCTACCAGAAACACGCCGGACGCGAGCTGCTGGGGGTGAGCGGTGGGCGGCGCCTCCGAAATGTGGGCGGGGCCGGCGGCGCTGACGGCGTTTTTGTGGTTTGGTCCGCAGGTGCCGGCGGGAGGGGCGCAGCGCATGAAAGACTTTCCGGCCTTGGCGCCTCAGGATTTCCGGCTGGAGGGTCAAGGTCACACGGAGGCCGCCGCGGACATCAAGCTGTCGTCCGCGGGTAGGTCGTCGCCGCCGCCGCCGCGGGCGGGCACCCGCGCCCCATCGTGACGGAAATGGCCGCCCACGCAGGTTGGGTGGCGGTGACGGCGTTTGAGGGCCAACTGCCGCTGCTGAGGCTCCACGGGCCGCCCTCGGCGGCCTACGGCCTGAGGACGCCGCCGCTACTTCCTCACGTGGTTTCCCTGAAGGGGGCGCGCGTCCCCAAGTCGGCCGCCTACAAAGCGCTGACGCCGGCGGCGCTGCGGGACGCCGGCGGCCCGAGGCGGCGGCCCGAGAAGAAGGGAAAAGCGCCCGCGCGCTCATGAAGGCACGACAACATCATCCGATCAAGAAAACTTTATTTCACCCGAGTGTGACCTCGGAAAGGCCCGCGTGGAAAAAGAAACTGAAAGAAAAGCGCACGGATTCATCTTGGACATTGTCACAATGTCGCGTCGCCGAGGCCGCGGACTGAGCGGCCGTCCGATTGGGCGCGCAACCGTTTAGAATGTTTTGACCGCGAGCGCGTAATACACGTGCCGCGATTGAACAAGGTTCGCCCGGCGGGTGTCAAGAGACTTGATGGGGTGACGCGACCCTCATCAAGTCACGTGGACTCACGTGGCTCCTTCATGACGACAAACAAGAATATTGCACCCAATAAAACACAAGACAAGCGTGAGCTGAAGTTCAAGAAAAGAGGCCTTGTCCGGAAAGCCGCGATTCGCACCCGACGGCGGGATTGTTTGACGGCTCGCCTTCGGCTTCCCCAAGACAAAAGGCCTTGCCGGCGTTTCTAGTCGCTCGCCGGCGCCGCGGCGTTCATGTAGTACACGTTGACAAGGTGGCGGTGGAGGTGGCGGCGGTATTCGGGCTCCGCGGGGAAATGGCGGTCGCAGAATATGCACGTGTGACCTTTGAGCTCGGCGGGAGCTCCGGCTTGACGGGGGGGCGTCTCCGAAGTTTTGCCCACGCCGGCGCCGTTCCCGTTGAGTCCGGAGTCGTCGCTGCCCTCCGAGGCGCCGTCGCTGACGTCGCCGTCGCCTCCTTCGTGGCTGCTGTGGACGCCTTCGTCGTCGTCGGGCTCGGAGGCTTTGCCGCGCTGGCCGGGAAGCGGCGCCGGCGGCGCGGAGGAGGGTTCCCCCGCCTTTTGAGCCGGACGGGAACGACCGTTTGGCGGTCGACGGCGAGCGCTTGCCCGTTCGGGCCCGGCGGTCCTTCGGGCGCGAAAGGTCGAACGCTTCGGCCGCTTTCCTCTTTTTGGACTTTTCCTCGCCGTCCTTGCGAGGGCCTTCGGGCGCGGCCGCGCGCCGAGCGAGGAGATCCCGCTGGTCCGACTTCCTCCCGCCGTCGCCGCCCCGGTTCCCGTCTCGCCGGCCGGCCGTCGCGGGCCCTTCCGGCTCGCCCTTTGGCGGCGGCCCGTCGCCCGTGGCCTTCTTGCCTCTTCTCTTGGCCTTGGCGTCCTGCGGGTTGTCCCCGCTCTTCTTTTGTCTGGTTTCCCGCGCGGCGTTGTCCGCCGAGCCGCGGCGTTTCCCGGGCATCTCCTCCCCTTCCCGTCCGTGGAAGCGGCTCCCCGCCGAGCCCCGGGCCGTCCGAGCCCCCCCCGGCCCGCGACGGGTCGGCTCGGGCGGGCCGCTCGGGTTTTTTCACTCTCAGCTTGACCTTGGAGACGTCGACGGTGACGTCGCAGCCCGAGTGGCGAGATTTGATGTGGTACTGCAGGTTGCACTTCTTGGAGGCGGCGTACTTGCACAGCGGGCAGAGGAACTGGCGGGGGTTGAGGTGCAGCTCCACGTGCTTCTTGAAGTTGCTGCGGTCGGCCGTCTTGTACTCGCAGTAGGGGCACGCCAGCGGTTTGGGGCCGTTGTGGACCTGCCGGGCGTGGCGGGTCACCTCGTGCTGGTTGGCGGCCAGGTAGTTGCAGCTGTCGCACTTGAACGGCCGCTCACCTGCGCGCAAAAACCAAAGCGCCGTCAACCTCGCCCAACATCCGACCCGACTGACATTTTATGGCTGTGAAAAGGAACGTCTCTCGTCGAAACATTTGACGGAATATTGCAAACTATCAGCAGACGAGCGCGGGGCAAAAGGGATTCGCTTGGCGGATTCCTTTTTTTTTCTTCTTGTTCGACCCCGACTCGGAATGTATTTTCACATCTACGTTTTCAAGGCGGGTGCACAACCGCCTCCCCCTTTTTGGTGGAAAACTTCCCACTTGACTTTGTAGGAGGGCTCGAGTCGCACGGGGCGTCAACTTCACATGATTTCCGAGCTTAAGAAGTTTGCATCCGCCCGAGATGAGAGCGGCCCCGAGGAAAATAAAACTACAAGGAAAAATACCTTCTTGACTTCTACCACCGAGCTCCAAGTCCTCGAGACACATACACATACACATCAAGTCCACACACACACACACACAAAGAAGAGTTTACCGTGTCGTTGCGCCATTCGAATGCTTCAGTGGACAAACAAAAGTCACAACAATGAAGCCTTGTCAATACATGTGCATCGGTAGCGGTTACACAACAACAAGAAGCGGGACAACGGCGATGTTGGTGACGAAAGCCCGACCGAGATGGATTTGTGTTTTTTGGGGCCGGCCGACTCGCATATTTGGCGGACAATTATTAGGATGACGTGTTCATTTCAAAAAGTGCCCAAAACAGCGTCATGACGACGCCTCGAGTGGGAAACGCCGAGTCCGATTTGCGCCGAGGCCATTTTTCTGCCACTCGGTGGGGCACGATAGCGGTTCGCGTGGCAACCTGACAACACGAACGTGCGAAAACTTTCTCGTCTTCCGCCAAACCGTTTGCGCCATTGCGAATGCCGAGCGCGCGACCTGCCGCCGAGCAAAGTCGCTCGCTCGTTTCATCCCGGTACCTGCAAGCGTAGCTGTCCGAAGTGCTGATGGGCCCGCACGCTCTGACTTGAAGCCCTCCCAAGAAGAGAAAAATGGGATCAAAAGGGAGGGGCGGGCGGGGGGCTCCGGCACAGAGTTCCAGATAGCGGGATGAAGTGTGGCGCGTGAGCAAGCAACTTTGCTTCTCTGCGGCTCACGTGGGCAGCGCTCCCGGTGGCCCGAAGCGTTTGGTCCAAGAGACGCTTTAGCGCCGTCAGACAAGACGTCCGCTCGCCACGACAAGACGTCGGTGACGGGAGGACGGGCCTTTTTGCTGGCCACTGAACGGGGGCGCGAGGCAACTCGTGGGCTTGTTGCGCACGTCGTCATCGGCGACGCAGCACGTGTGCGTCGCCGATGACGCCGCCGCGTTCGACGAGCGACCTTCGGGAGCGCCTCGGCCGGGGCCCCGACTCTCAAAGCTTTGAACAAAATCTCAGGACGAATGAAATGACGCCCCCCGCCCCCACAAACAGCAAAAGAAAAGGGCGGCCGACGGCGATTCTTCGGAATAGCCGGCCTACGGTCCGAAAGACGCGTCCGGCGGTCGGGCTCTCGCGACGTCTCGCGACCCCGCCTCCCTCCCCGGAGTCGACGCGAGGACGAGCGGCGTCGGCGTGCCCTACGAACCCGAGTGCGTGCGCATGTGCCTGGTCAGATGCGTCTTCTGGGAGCTGGAGTAGTCGCAGTACGGGCACCGGAACGGACGCACACCTGCAAAAGGGACAAGCGGCCTTAGACGACGCCGCCGTCGGCGCCGGCGCCCGCCCGCCCGGAGACCCTCACCCGTGTGCGTGCGGATGTGCTGGATGTAGTTGCTCTTGCGGTCGGAAAAATAGGAACACTGCGCGCACGTGTGCAGTTTGCTGGGAAAGTGATTGCGCAGGTGCTTCCTCCAATGGTACTGACTGACGGTGCTGTAGGCGCACAAGGTGCACTTGAAGACCCTGCCAAGGCACACACGGGGCGGACGCGTCACGGCCGGGGCGCCGCG
>NW_017808403.1:52713-61383 GCF_001891065.2 Hippocampus comes | reverse complement strand
GGCGGCGGCGGCTGACCTGTGGTCGTCGCCCTCCTTGCTGTGGTGCTTGAGGTGCGCCACGTAGTGGTCGTAGCGGTTGGTGTTGTAACCGCAGCGCTCGCAGCGGATCAGGCCTTTGGCGTCCCCCGAGGCCGCCTCGCCCTCGCCGTCCGGGGCCGCCTCCGCCTCCTTGGCCTTGGCCTTGCTGCGGCCCTCCACGCGCTGCACCACCGCCATCTTGCTGAGCGCGTGCGTCCGCAGGTGCTCCACAAACTCCTCCTCGCCGTGAGCCTGAAAGTGACACGGCTTGCAGTGGAAAGGCTTCTTCTTCTTGCCGCCCTCCGCCGGCACCGCGGGCGGGCGGGGCCCGCTGGAGTTCGGGGGCGGGACTTCGCCGCCGGCCTCCCCTCCGCCATTTTGCCCGTTGCAGACGAGCGGAGACCGGGAGAAGGCGACCGCGTCGCCGTCGCGGCTCTCGTCGCGGCTCTCGTCGCCGTACCTGCCGAGGAGCGGTATCGTTAACCCGAGCGCCGCGCTTCCGCCGCGCCCCCGCCGCGCACCTGGCGACGCCGTCGTCCTCGCTGTCCGAGTAGCCGCACGCCACCGTCTTCAGCTCCACCATCTCTTTGTCGTCCGCCGCGCCGCCCTCGGCGCCGTCGGCCGCCGCCACGGCCGCCACGTTGGCCAGCATCACCAGCTGAGGGGCCGGCGAGCCGCGGACGTCGTCCATCAGCGGAAAGGGCTCCGCGGGGAACGCCGACGCCATCTCGGCCTCCTGCCCGCAAGCGCGCGCCAGCTGGCTTTCAACCGGAACCCGAGAGAAATCCCGGGCCATCGATGCCGCGCCGAACTCAAGTCCTGAAATAAAATCCCACATTTTAGTTTCTTTTATTTTGGGGAGGGGGGCCGGATCCACCTGGCATCTCTTTTTTTTTGCCCCCCTTCAAAAGTTGCATCCACCTCCACAGAAATGATGAATCCATGAAATTGCGAGCGACAACGTTGCATTTCCATCCCTCCCCCTTCTGCGATTGACGCTTTGGGAAATGCGGCGAGCGATTGTTTGGGCGCCCGGTTGGGTCCGTAATAAAGCCGCTGATGGGCGTTTTCCAAAGTCATGTTTGCAAAAGTCAAACGGTGAACAAGCGCAAAGAACATTGGCTTCGTGTGATCCGCTCTTCCAGCTACTCCTCGAGAAAAGATTCAAGCCGACGGGCGAAAAGGTTCTTTGGGCAAAACCCCGATTTGCCGCACAGTCGCCCCTTTCCTCACCGAGCTTCTCCGGCGCCCATCAAATCCAAACTATCGGGGCGGCCGTTTCCTACTTGGCGTGCTTCGAGTTGGCTTGAGCGGAGATGAGCACGCGACGCGGGTCGAGCGGCGTCGCCGCAGGTCTCGGCGACAAACGGACGCTTGTGGAAGCGAGGCGGGCGTTCGACGCTCCTCGAGAAGCCAAAGAAGAAGCGACCCGGAATCGCTTCTCCTGATGTCTTCGCTGTGTTCAGAACGCGCCCGTGACAAAGTTTGCCAACTTTGGGAGGGTGGAAAAAAAAAAAAAAAAAAAAAAAAAGCCCGGTCGGCCATTTTGAAACAGCACCGAAGCGGTCGACAGCGCCCGCGTCGCAAAAGCGACAAAAACAACAAGCCCCCAAATCTATCTCGTTTCAAAACCCCCCCCCCTCCCGTTTCAAAACCCCCCCCCCCCCCGTCCCGTCACAAACCGGCAGCGCGGAGCACATCCGAGAAAGAACGACAGCGTTCCGCCCTCGCTCTCGTCATCGTCGCATTTTCCAGCGCAAAGCCCTTCACACTTCGCCTCATACTCGACAAACTATTCGCGTTCATTCCGGACGTCGTCGAAACGTCCGATTCCCCGAAGGCATTTCGGACGCCTCAAAGCGCGACGCTGTCGGATGAGCTCGGCACGAACGCGCCGCCGCTCGACTTTGCAACTAAGTTGGCGGTGCGAGCGAGCCCGCAAGTCGAGGGCGGCCCAGAAGCGGCGACGAGGCCGCGGAGGAACGAGCCCGGGCGAAAAGTGCGTCCGGCAAAGTGTTAGCCATGGTCCTGAATCGCGATCAGCGGCGGACAGCGCCCCCACCCCCCTCCCGTCATCTTCTCGCCCGGTCGAGACGCGCGGGCCGCCTCCATTTTCCAAAAGTTTGCTCGCGGCGAGCGACGCCGCGCCAAGTTGAGTCCGAGGCCCGCCGAAGGCGACCCGCCGCCCCGCTCGCACTCACCCGCTGTCCCGGGGCGGCAACTGGTCGAGCGAGCCGCCGGCCCGCGGAGAAAACGTCCGCGCGTCGTCGAGGGACCGAGCGGGGAAGAAAGCGGAAAAAGTTGCCTCGCATTCCTCCACAGTGCGCCGCGTCGCTCGCGTGACGTCATCACGTCGCCGTCCCAAGCGACGCACGCGAACGGCGCGAGGGGGAGACAAAGTAGTGCCTCAGCGTCGCTTTTGTCCCCCACTCGACGACTTTTCCTTTGGTCGCACTTTTTTATTTGACTACGCTGATAGTTTTAGACCACTACAGTGCGGTTTTTCTTTTTTTGTTTAGGACACACTATTTTATTTGACTACGGCGCCGTTTTATTTCACTGCAGTACGGGCTTGTTTTACTCCGGTCACGTCGTTGAGCCAAAACATTGAACAAGACTGACGGTATTTCACGTCACATTTTATTGGAGCGCCGTTAAGAAAGAACAACTTCCCAATGTTGACTGCGGTAGCCACAATTGCGAGGAGGCCTCAGCGGGGGTGGGCGACTTCGATCCCGAGGGGGCCACAATGTTTCATCGGCGCTCCCGGGGGTCGACCGAGGACCGCGCGCTACCTTACCACATGTATGACAAAAACTCGATTTTAAATATGGACAAAATAAGTGCATACGCGCAAAATACGCGCTCCGAATACATTTCATTTGAATCATAGATTTTTCAATGCATGTGTAAGTTGAGGGGTTCGTTGTTTTTTAGTGGATGGCTCTTCTTTACGAATGACAAAAGGAGAGATGGGAGAATCCTTTCATGCAGTTTATTAAAAGCGAGAGAAAAAAAGGCGTCTGCACCGCAGCACGTTCGAGAACGCAACTCTAGTCACTAAAATCACTTCCTGCTTCTCTTACTTTAACAGCCAATCAGAACCTAGCAACACAAAAACATGTCTAAGCAATTATTAAACAACAGAATATCATTTCGGTATGCTTAACATGAAATAATATGATGCTCAAACATCAAATGATCATTAATAAAATAACATAAACCTACACGTGTCCAATAGTTCCACTATCCTTACCCGACAACAAAAGGGTTTGAAGCAAACAACAAAATAGCCACATAATCACCTCCACCCCCATTTTTTTTTTTTACATTTGTCCTGCATACCAAACCAAGAGCGAACCTCTTCATTGATCGAGCGCTTGCACAACGGCTGGCTGGAACGTCCCCATAGGACATGTCTGCTATCCGGTGGTGATTGGGGATAGTTTGACTGTTACGTCCCACGATATCTCGCGCGCGCGCGTGTGTGTGTGCGTGCGCGCGATTCAAAAGGGGGCATTTACCCGTTTACCCAGCAAGGGCCAATGTAAGCCAGTATCGTTCAATTCAAATTGCTCCTGCCGCCAACTGCAGCCCTGAACAGGACGTGAGCAGTGAAAAATCGATGGATGGATTCAACAAGCGAGAATATTTAATTTTATCTGCGAGCCAGATGAAATCATCCAAAGAGCCACACCTGGCTCACGAGCCTTAGGTTCCCGACCCCTGCCCTAAGGGGACGCAGAAGAAAAAAAAACGAAAAATATTTGCTTCCCTCGCAAACATTGTGAGATATCGCAATCTTTTGGGGTTTTTTTTTTTTGTTGTTTTTTTTGAAAGGGGACGCTGTCAGCTTGGCGAATGTCAGCTTCACTCTCACGCACGGCTGATTGAGAGACGACACTGCTTGGGGGAAGAAGACAATCATGGAGGAGAATCATTGAACGTCTTTGTATTTCGAGCCAATTATCAAAGTAAAATTCAATCAAACTCGCCAATGGGTGAAAACGCGTCATGTTTGTTGTTTTCAGTTAGATGACCGGAAAAGTACATCAACGCCATTAAATGAGTCCAAAGTTTGCAATATCTCGCAAAATGGCTGAGATGAATGAGATGGGGAGGCGCGTTCCTTCAACTCGTATTTGGGGTTTTTTTTTCATGCGGGGAATCGCCAGCATTTGACTCAGCCTTGATCTTACTTTTGCCGTTTGGTGCTTTCTACCGTCTTTGTGACTGACGGATTGTTTTCTTGTTGCGCGTGCGGTAGTTGCTCCGCGTACAGCGCTCGGATTGCGGCGGCGGCGGCGGCGGCGGCTGTTTGAAAGTGCTCGAGAAATCCACTCGGGTTGAGTTGAGCGTCAACTTCCTCGACGCTCTCGGGAAGGTTTTGGCAGTTGGGCCGATCCGGCCGGTGGCCTTGCCGTCGGGAAATGACGTCGCAGGCGGGCGCACCGGTCGGGGGCGGGTTCTCCCGCATTCCAAAGGACGCGTTTCCTTTTGAAACGGTCGAGGAAGTTGTGCGGAGGCGCGAGTTTGAACGTTTGTCAGTACGGCGCCGAGCCCACCCCTCGGACAGAGTCGGCCGGCGCAGGCTCAGGCTCAGGCTCAGGCTCAGGCTCGCCCGCTGGAATACAAAGATGACGTTCCGCACCAATCGATCGAAGCGTACAAGGTCATATTATTTCCTGAGACTTGTGCGTTTGCGCTCGCGGTTCATATGTGACGACAGAATGACCCAGTTTCCGTTTCATGATTGCACCCAAGCGCAAGAGTCAGCGGAACACTGCTGGAAAAAAAAAAAAAACCCATCCCCGACGTAGCGCAAACAGTCTTTTATTTTGAAAAGTGCGTGAGAGGAAACGCAGCGGTGCGACGTTCTGACTTGGCGGCCGATGAAGTTTTGTGGACTTTCGGGACTGTTCGAAAGTTGCCGTCCAGTTCGTTCGGTCGCCGCGCGTCCCGTTCGGCCTCTTTGGACCCGCGACGCGAGCGCGAGATTGTTCCGGGCCGGTTCGGCGGAAGCGGCCGAGTCCAAGCCCCTTTTTGCGAACGCGGGTCCGGGAAGCTCCCGGGGCTAAAGCTAACGCGGCGACGGCGTTGGAGTTGCCGACGTCACACGCCGTTGGCCGTTCGCCGGGCGCCGCGCCGGTTTCGCTTCGTCTTTTGGCTCGCCTTGACACGTCCGCCCGAGAGATGGAGGGCCGCGCGAGCAGCTAGCGGGGGCCGGGGGGGTCGACGCAACCGCAACCGCCAGCGAAAGCGAGAGCGAGAGCGAGCTCACGATGGCCTCGGCCGAGCCGTCGCTCAGCTTCAACCTCCTCCACCGAACGTGCAAGCTCGTGGTTCTGCTCTGCTTCCTGCACATCTCCGTGACCGTCTTCTTCTACGTCCGCTCTCTGGACCTCCGCTTCGCCTTCGTCCAGAACCAGCAGACCCGCGCCGGGAGCGCCGCGAGTGCCGCGCCCGCCGCCAGCCGAGCCCCGGAACCCGAAACGCCGGACGACAAACGCTTGAAGACATGTCCGCAAACGTCACCCCTGCTCGGTCAGCCACTTCCGCACCTTCGAACAACTTGTGCTACTTTAACTTCGCCCCCCCCCCCTCTACTTTTTCCTAACCCCCACCCCCCTCTTCTGAACTTGTTTGAAAGTTGATCTGCGTCGTTTCGAAGCTTGCTCTTCAAGTTTCCTCAACAGTCTGGCTTTTTTTTTTGGTGGGGGCTGGGGAAGGAACTCCTTTTTGTCGATTGGTTTTGGTTGGGTTCACGAGCTCGTTCTTTGTTTCGGCGAGCACACCGCGAGCCAAGAAGACGAGGACAAGCGTCGGCAGCCTCGCGGCCCTCCGCGAGACGTGCCAGAGAATGCGGTCTCGTGACGGCTCGCTTTTGTTTGGCGGCCGCGGCTCCGTTCTCGCGCGACGCGGGGCCGCCGGCCTGCCAAGACTCTCGGAAGCTCCTCGGCGGTTTGGCGACTTAGTTCTGGGATCGAAATGGCCGGACGGAATGATTTTGGAGGGGCGGAATGAAGTCGACCCGCTCGGCCTGAATTTAGCTCCGAGGCGAATCGTGTCGAATTCGGAACGCAAAAGTTTGCCGTTCGAGTTCACAAGCGCCGGTCCGCTGCGGTCGGTCGGGACCTTGTGGCAAACGTCGATCCCAACGGCCGACGCCGAATGGCAAATCACGTTCGGCGCTCCCGAGACAAGAGTGTTGACGGTCAACGCGATCGACTCGATTGTGTTGAGGAAATGATGATTGACGTTGAATTTTCGCCTTTGAAAAAAGGGGGTGTGTCGCGCCCACTTTTCTTTGACCGTTTGGGGAAGCGAGGACGCTCATCGTCGAAGCGTCGCGGGTGCAATTCTTTGCCCTTCTCGCTTGACGTTGGGCTTCGGCCGCGGGGGTCTCCGTCGTTTGACGCTCGGCGCCCCTTTTCGACGGGCTGTCCCCGAGCGCCGTTTTCACACCCGCCTCTTGATGATGGCGCGGCATCGGGAGCGAGTGGCGATTCGCCGTCTCGCTCGAGGACGCTTGGACAAGGTCGCGGCGGCCGGGGGAGGCGACCCCTCTATCGCTGAGCCACGCCGCCCCTCACGGGAGACGGGTCTGGATGCAGGCGGGCCGGTCTCGTACCTGCGCTTCTTTTGAACCTATCCGGTCTGTGTTGCGGATTGGGCGAAATGGAGGTTGAAGGTCATTTGCAGTTTGTTGGATGGCGCCGGCGCCACCTTCTTGGTGCCACTTTGTACGCGACGTTGCCGCCGCGTCTCTCCGGAACGCTTTTACCGCGACGCGCGTCGTCTTGAGAGCAGTTGCGACGCTTGGGTTCCGGTCGTTGTCGATGGCGTTTCGCGGGAGCCGAAGCGATCGCGGGGTTGGGGGGAACTCGGGGTCCTCGAGAGCCACCTTCGGCCTCCTTGCCCCGACGCACCCGATTCACTCGACGACGACGGTCTCGGGCTTTTCCGGAGCCGGCCGATGAGCCGCCGGTTTGAATCGGAGTCGGGCGGGAGACGGCTCTCGAGGAATTGGCCTTCCCCACCCTCGACCTGCATTGGATGTTGGCCTTTTGCTCCACAGTACCGTGACCCGCGTGTGTTCGATCGACTTTTGAATCCCGCACTTTCCATGTGCAGGAAAGACTCAAATGGGGCATTTTGGGGCGAAGAAAGGCGCGCGAAAACCAATTGGACTGAATTTGAGGAACAAGTCGAAATGGCCCAAATCGGCGTCACGGGAAGCCCCAAACTACTCCGGCCGCGTTTCCTGACCGGCGACCTCCCGTCGGCCGTCGTCCCCCAGCGGTCTGGCGGGCGAGGGTTACCGTGGCGACGGGGCGCCCGGCCGGGTCTGACAACACAATACAATTCATCCTGATTTGTACGGCGCTTTCACAACAGCTGCAGCTGTCACAAAGCGCTTAACAAAACACTTCACATAAAGTAAAAGAAGAAAGGCAACACATAACATAAAACACGGACAGCCGTGCAATTCTAGCCACTTTTCCCTCACATGCTTTGTTGTTTAAAGCAGTTTGAGATGAAAGAGGAGAGAATCAAAGTGTCCTTTCACCAGTTGGCAGAACATAGCAGCTGAAATTTGATAGGACCCGAAAATCTTCCATTCCATACTGACGTTGCGTTCGGTTGCAGTGGGTCCTCTGCGGGTGGAGTTCAACATCCCGGTGAGCCTGGACGCGGTCCGGAAGGCCAACCCCCAAGTGGGGCCGGGCGGCCGCTACAAGCCCAAAGACTGCGCGGCGCTGCAGAAGGTGGCCGTCGTCATCCCCTTCCGCAAGCGGGACGAGCACCTCAAGTTCTGGCTCTACTACTTGCACCCCATCCTGCAGCGCCAGCAGCTGGACTACGGCGTCTACGTCATCAACCAGGTCAGCGTCCGCCGCCGCCTCCTTTTGACGCCTCGAACGGCGGCCGTGTTTTGTCGCGGGCCACATCCACATTGACTTGATTGATTGATTTTGGCGGGGGTCGGAGTACGCTTTTATTCGGCGCGCGGCTGCGAGCGCTTTCTCCCGTCACGTCATTTCCGTACCGGCCTCGCGCCGGAATGATTTTGTCGAAGCGACGACGCGGCCCGTCGCTTTTCCATCGACGGAGCTGGAAACGCGCGCTCGGCCGTAAGCGCGGCGGTCTGCTCAAATTCCCGTTCTCCGATTCGTTTGCTCCGGAGTAAACCAAAGCAAAGCAAAACCCAAACGGCAAGTCCGCGCCTCGATGAGCGTCACGCGCGTCCCGAAGTCACCGCCCCGGCGACTTCCAGGCGGGCGGCCTCGGCCGGGGTCGCGCCTCTGCGAGCGCGTGGCGGAAATCTGGCCCCGTGCTGAAAAAGGACGGCGTCGGGCACGGGACGCTCGGGATCGTTCCGATGTGGGGAAAAAAAAAAACGCGCTCGCGGCTTTCGGCGCACTTTTGAGCGTGCCAAATGCCGCGCGATGATCGCGCGCCGCCGCCGCTTTGCGAGCGCCGTCGGGGCGCCTCCTCGCTCGCATGTGTGCTTTTGAAATGGCTTGTAAAGCTCTTCCTTGTGGTCTTGTTCCTCGCTCTTCTCTCTTTGAACCCTCACCCGCCCGCCCGGCACGACAGGCTCATCGCCCCGGAGCTGCTCCGACGCGCCCCCCCGGCCCCCGCGCGGCC
>NW_017808403.1:34037-51289 GCF_001891065.2 Hippocampus comes | reverse complement strand
ATGTGGGGAAAAAAAAAAACGCGCTCGCGGCTTTCGGCGCACTTTTGAGCGTGCCAAATGCCGCGCGATGATCGCGCGCCGCCGCTTTGCGAGCGCCGTCGGGGCGCCTCCTCGCTCGCATGTGTGCTTTTGAAATGGCTTGTAAAGCTCTTCCTTGTGGTCTTGTTCCTCGCTCTTCTCTCTTTGAACCCTCACCCGCCCGCCCGGCACGACAGGCTCATCGCCCCGGAGCTGCTCCGACGCGCCCCCCGGGCCGCGCGTCGGCCAATAGCGGCTCATCTCGGCTGACGGATGACAAAGGGGGGGGCGCCGCCTTCTCGCTCTTCCGCTTCTCTTTCTCGCTCTTCCTGTAAGTCGCGGCGCGCTTTCGTGCGGCCGGCGCGTCGGCAGGTGAGCTCGCTTTGCTCTCTTTGCAAAATCACCCTTCGCGTCCGGCGCGGCGCCTCGGGGGATTCCGAGTTTGCTCCGGCGGGCGTTTGCCGCCCTCGCCCTCCAGCGGCCGGGCCGAAACGGGCCAGTCGCCGAACTTTGGCGCCGGCGCGCTCCAAATTGTTCCCTCGGAGCCCAGACGGCACCGGGCCGAACCGAAGCCGCAGCCACCGGCGTTGTTTTTGGCACCGTCCGGTGACATTTTGGAGCCGAGGACCAAAGCACACTGGGGGGGTCGGGGGGGAATCATTGGTGCCCCATATCTGGCTTGAAGCGCGCGCACGCGGCAGCCACGTGGCCGTCTGAGCGTCTTTGTCGATGCGCGCGCGTCAGGACGGCGAGGAGATCTTCAACCGAGCCAAACTGCTGAACGTGGGTTACGCGGAGGCCATGAAGGAGTACGACTACGACTGCTTCGTCTTCAGCGACGTGGACTTGATCCCCATGGACGACCGCAACATCTACAAGTGCTTCAGCCAGCCCCGCCACTTGTCCGTCTCCATGGACAAGTTTGGATTCAGGTCAGACGAGCCGCCGTCGCCTTTTCCGTTCGCTATCAAATGGAAGGAATAGGTTGACCCGCTGGAGGATCCGGAAATGCATCAACGCTCGCCCCTCCTCCTCCCGCAAACCACTTAGCGTGAGCTCACAACGGTTGCGAGCGAAGGCATTTCAACATTTTTTCTTGTCGGCATGCCGTCGCACGCCCCCGATGGCTTTGGCGCGCTCTTTCCCTCTCTCCCGGCCGCCCTGACGCGCGACCGCTTGCGCGCAGGTTGCCGTACAAGCAGTACTTTGGCGGCGTGTCGTCCATGATGAAGGAGCAGTACCTGAGGATCAACGGCTTCCCCAACAACTACTGGGGCTGGGGGGGCGAGGACGACGACATCTACAACAGGTGAGCGCGCCGGCCCCTCGCTCGCCGCGCTTCACCGACTTGCGACCCCCCCGCACGGGCGCACTCTGCCGAGGTTTGAAATCTCAATTGTCTCGAAAATGGTTGAGAGCACGCCGCCGCTTATGAACGTGAAAGAAATCTCGTTCGACTCGGAGCAGAGAAGAACTCGGCGTCTGAACTTGTTTTTAGTCGGTAAAGTTTGCCTGAAAACAAAATGCTTGTTGCAACTCAGCTCGTTGCACCGTTTCATTCTGACAACGAACATCAAATCAAGAAATCACAAATTCAAATTGAGTTGGCGAGCACAACGCATAAAAGGCTTGCTTTAGTTTTTGGAATCTCCAAACGTGGAAGTCGGCGTCGATGGCGACGGTGAGCACGTTTGGCCGCGCGCAACTTTTCCGGCGGCTACTCGGCGCGATGGAGGCGTCGCGTCTTGAAGCGGCGCCTCGATTTATTCGGCTTCGTGCTTTGTTTTCGCCAGTCGACGCGGCGCGTCCGTCTCCCGCCGTCAAGACGAACGCGACGTCCGCTTGCGCGTTTCCTTGACTTTCCTTTCGGGTCACTTTTGTCTCCGTTATTTCCTTCTCTGCCCGCCTTTCTTTTCATCCCTGTTAAAAAAAAATATCATCATCGTCATCTATAAAAAAAAAAAAAAAAAAAAGAAGCCCTACACCAGCGAGCTGTTACTCCCCTCGCGCTCTCTGGCAATGAGGGCGCCACTGCCAGCTGCCGTCGCGGATGTGCAATTACACTTTATTTTCTTTTCTTCGGCAAAAAACCAAAAAACCAGAAGCAAGGCTTGTTCCGGAGTCACAGGGCCCCGCCCACTCCACCATTTGCAAAGGCCGCGTCGCTTCCTCCTTTATCGGGTGCACCGGCGCTCTCTAGTGGAGGAAAAGCGACGCGATTTCATCAAGGAATCGAACAATCAAACGTTGAAAACGAAGCCGGTTCTCTTCTCAAGCCGCTGCGAAAGAATCCTTTGCTGTTTTATGCCGTCGGACTTGTCACCGTCAGTCAAGTCTGGTTTTTTTAATTTCCCTCCCCGTCGAGCGCGTCTCTTCTCGGCACATCGGAGTCGGCGCTTGTTTGGAGAGCGCGACGGCTCCCGACGGCCACGGTGAACCACGTCGGCCACTTTTCTTCCCTCCGCCCTTCCGGATCCAAGCGTCGGAGCCGGGTGCCGCCGGCTCCGGCTCCGGCACGCCCGCTTTTCTCCCCCCCGATCTCGCCGCGTTGACACGTGCGCTTTGCTTGCCGCGGATGTGGCCAGTTTGTAGCGTGCGATCTTGTTTTGGCAGGCTGGCGTCCAAGGGCATGACCATCTCCAGGCCCAGCGGCGAGGTGGGCAGGTGCCGCATGATACGCCACGAGAGAGACAAACAGAACGAACCCAACCCTCAGCGGTACGGCGAGACGCTCGCTCCTCCTCTTTGGCCTTTGGCTCTGCTCCGTCTCCCTCCGTGCCCAAAAAAACCAAAAAAAAAACCAATCGTCCGGGGTCGAAACTCGGGCTTCGCCCCTCCGTCTCGGGAAAGAGGCGTCGGTGGCGCGCGTCGCCGGAGCGCTCGATCCGAGGGGCTCGAGGGGCATCGGAGCGCGAGGGAACGGCCTTGCGCGACGGCGGGCCCGCTTGGCGAGACCCGAGCCCCCGCAAGACGTCGGAAGTGAAGATCCTCACTCCGGCTAGGTTTCGCGCTGCGCCGCGTGTTCCTCACGGACGCGCGCGCCGTTGCGCCGTTGCGCGGCTCGTCTCCCTTCCGGGGAGGTGAGCGGAGGAAGGAGCCCCGAAACATTGGGCATATTGGAGGACGTTCCCCCCAAAACAAAGCATTCCTACACGGGGTCTTAAGAACCTCCAAGCCATCAACGCCGGAGATGCGAAGGCGGAAGCGGTCCATGTCGGCCGCGTCGCGCAAGTGCTCTGAGCGCGACGTCGATGGTTGAACGCAAGCCTGGCGAGCGGCGCTCGGGGGCGCCGGGAGCTTTGGCCGGGATCCTCCATCCGCACGTTCGCAAAGATCCGCTCGCCGCTCATCTCCGAGAAGGCCCCGCCGAGTTTCCTCGTGCGCCTGTGTTGAAAATAATTCACGGTGCGATGATCTGGCCCGAGTCTTCCTGAAACGTCGTCTTGTCCCGCAATCCACCGGACGAATTGCCGCCGTTCGTCGGCAGAAAGCTCCTCCTCCTTCCCCGTTTACGCGCCGAGACTCGGACCCGCTTCCTCATCTGCGACGACAAAGCGCGTCCTCCGGGAAAGTCCCGGCGAGCCGGGGTCGACGACGGCCGACGCGGCCGGGGCTCGGTGGCGGCGCGACGGCGCGCTCGGACGAGTGTCGCGGGTGCCGTTGCCGCGCCGCCGCCCGTCCCGCTCACGCTGCGTCTTTCTGCTTTGTTCTCCCTCGCTCGCTTCTTGCGCTTTCTATCTCACTCTCCCCTCCCTTGCGTCTCGGAAACGCTGACTGACCTTTTGTGTTGTTGTTTGTTGGCGCGGCGTCAGGTTCGACCGCATCGCTCACACCAGGGAGACGATGAACAAGGACGGCATCAAGTCGCTCTCCTACAAGCTGGTCTCCAAGGAGGCGCTGGCGCTTTACACCAAGATCACGGTCGACATCGGAAAGCCGTGAGGAGCGGCGACCCCGTGCCGGACTTTGCTTCGGCTGCGTACGAGTCGCCTTTGCTCAGTTACCGGTCCCCCTCCATCGATCCAACCCAATCAATCAGTCCATCGGCCGTCTTTTTCCTCGTTTTGAGATTTTGCTTGTGTGGCAGGCCTTTTTGATTGCTTCGGCGCGTCTCGTTTTCATTGGCAACGGCTCGTGGGTCATGAAGGAAAACCTGGTTGGATTGATCAGCTTTAAGTGCTTTAAGTGTGTGTGTGTGTGTGTGTGATGACTTGCGCTTGTCATATTGGCTCCGTTCACGCCGCTTGGCGTGATACCCACGTCAGATTTCTTTTGTTTTTGTTGTTGTTGAATCCTCATTTTTTTCTCATGTGGTGGTTCACGCCGCACAAAGCGACTTGGAATGTGAACGCCCACGATGTGGCCCCCCCGCGCGCAACGCGCAATTGGCTTTCGATGACGTGCGGGCCAGATGAGCGTCGCGTCCATTTCGGGCGGCGCGTGAAAGAGGCCCGGGTCGCGTTTGAATACGTCACACTGGCGTCCGATTGTCGGCGCGGTGCGAACGGTCCGGGTCGCGCCCGGGACCAAAAAAACCAACGCGGGACCTGAGCCGCGGTGTGAACGGAGCCGACGACGAGCGTCGTTTATTCCGAAGCTTTAATCATCTCGACGCGCGCGTTAGCCCGATGGCGACGAGCCGCATCGGTGACGATCGATCACCTCGAATGTCTTCGATGGCTTCCAAGTGTCCTTCCGCCCAGCGGCGCGACTGATTGTCGATCAGCTTTAATTAATCGTGTGTCTGCGTTTACTTGAACCTCTGCGCGTCGCCGGCCCCGCTTTCTCGACTTGAACGGAGGAGCCGAGCGACGCCGTTCGTTGTCACAATCATTGCACTTTTGTCACCGTTTTGAAGTGAAATCCTGTTTTCTTCCAAAATAAAAGCATGGGATCAACGTGACACATTTGACAAAACGAAAGCCGACTTCTTCACGCCGGAGCGTGCGGCCGGCCGACTTGCTGAGCGCATTTGTAGAAAAAACATCAACGTCGTGATCGACGGCGTCTTGACGTGCCCGAAAAAGCGGCGCGGCTCCAAAGCGCATTGCGCGCGGTTCCTTTTGGCAACGTTTGCGCGGCCGACGTCCAAAAGAAGAGCGCGTTTGATTTGGTTCCGGTGATGAATCGCATTTGTTAGTGCGCGAGCTAGCAAAGCGCAAGCGTTAGCTAGTGACAATGCTAAAAAGCAGGCAAAGCTTCCTTCGGTTTGGAGCGCTTGCTCATTTTGGCTCCAAGTCAACTTGAGTTGCCGAGGTTTAAAAGCGCAAGACTGGACTTGGATTGTTTTCAGGCCTTGCATCAAGGCGGTGGCTCGACTCGACTGCAAGTGAGCGTATGAGGCACTGATGGGGGGGTGGGGGGACATGAAGTACCCTAACCCAGCAAATGTTTCACGAGAAAATGGTGACATCACTGTGCGGTGTTCATCGTCCTGCTGGAGCGACTTTGGATGACCTTCTGGAAAAGGTCGTCTGCAAAGAGGAGAGAAGAAAAGTCAGGACCGCCAGATGATTCTTTTCTAGATTTCTTTTTTTTTTTTTTCTTCTTGAGCAACTCACCGTTCCTGAAGCTCCCGGACTCTGAGCGCTGGACAAAAGACAAAAACAATAGACGGCGTCATCCACCGAGTTCCCGGGCATGGTCGGCCTCAACAAACCGAGCCGACAGCGGACCGTACGCGTCGGGCCTGCAAAATGACGGCGGCGACTCGACGCCCGCGCCTATGCGCCGACGTAGGCGTGCGAGGTAAGTCGGAGGCCTCGGTCCCATCGGCGGCTGAAAAGGGAAGCGGAGCTTGCGGGTGGGCGGGCGAGGAGCTCTCCGACTTGCGTGCCCCCGGGCGGGCGTGCGGCCGATATGCCGACCGCTCAGATGGATGTTTGTTTCCGACGGGCACTCGCGTTTCTTTTCTCCGCGAGGTCAAAATGCTTGCCTCGGTTTGGCTCTGGCCACGCGCTTGAGGAGGAGGGCGAGCTCTTGCCGCGTGGCTGTGGCTCCGGAGTTTTGGCTACCTGCCGGTCTGTCTTCGAGGGACACCAGCGCAAAAACGCAACAAAAGCATGCTGGCCTTTGCTGGGGGTTTTATTTTGAAGCAGGGCAACCAGAGCGATCACTTTTCACAGATGGCCGATGCGACGCGGCGGCCCAGCGGCGGCTCAATCGCGCTCACCGACGGCCCGCTGTCGCTTTGGTATGTTGAGACTCCCGAGTCGCGCGACTCGAGGCGTCGCCGCCGATTCTCACCAGAGAAGAGGTAGAAGAAGAGGAAGAAGGCCCGAGGGCGCCCGGCGGGCCGTCCGCTTGCTCCGGGTCCGCCTTGGGAGCTGCGGGCAAACGGGACGGCGTCTTTAGCGGCCGCTCCGAGCGAGCGTCCGGGATCGCGAGGGACTCACGCAGCGGTTTGACGATGCGGTCGACGCCGTGCACGACGCCGTTGGTGGCCATCAGGTCGGCGTGGGCCACCGGCACCCGGTTGACGAAGACCGTGGAGTTCCTCTGCGGGGCGACGGGAGGCGTTAACGGCGAGCCGAGGCGCAAAGCGCGCTTTGCGCGGGAGGCGCCGGCACCCACCGCGGCCAGCTCCAGCTTGTCGCCCAGCAGGGGCTGGATCCTGGTGTGAGAGCCCACGCCGCCGCTGACCACCAGCCCCTCCCCCAGGTGGTATTTCAGCAAGGCCGACAGCTGCCGCCCGTTTCCTGGAGAAAGAAAAGCGGCCGTCGACACTTCTTTCCGCCCTCTCGTAAATATTTCTCCCGTTGGAAGTGGCCGAGCGCAAATGTTTGCCGTTTGGCTCGTCCCGGAATGTCGACGCGTGGGCCCGAACGCACAGCGAAGGCCCCCGGATGCCGAAAAGGCTCTCGGCCCGCCCGCGCACGCGCGCAAAAGCGCCACTCACGCATCAGCTCGTCCACTTCGGCCTGCGGCATGGCGTCGAAGGCGGCGTCGGTGGGCGCGAAGAAGGTCAGCGCGCCCGGCCGGTTGAGCAGCTCCGTCATCCCGGCCCGTTGGATGGCGCCGACCAGAACGCTGCCAAAGGAAAAGGCCGTCAGGGTCCGGCCCCGGGGCGCGGCGGCGGAGGCGGCGACGCCGCCACTCACCCGAAGCGCTCGTCCGCCTTCAACACGTCCATGAGCGTTCCCGCGGGCGGCGTCAGCACCTTGTCCACCGTCAACAGGGTTCCGTAGCGTCCCGTCTTATCGTGGGCGGCCAGGCAGGTGTTCTCGATGCACAGGTTCTGCGCGAGAGTCCGTTGAGGCGCGCCGAGGAGCCGCCGGCGGCCGAGCGCGACGACGCCTTACGTTTCGGTAGACCAGGACTCGGAGCTTGACGCCCGACAGCGTCTCCAGCTCCTGATTGTGATACAGCGACTGCGACGACAGCCGCTCCTTGACGATGTGGTCGCTCATCACCTTGCGCGCGTCGCCGCTCAGCCGGCCTCCTGTCAAGGGCACGCGTCAAGGGGGCCGCGGGCGGGGCCCCCGACGCTCGACGCTCACCTCCGAAGGCCTCGTCCAGGGGCGCCAACGCCGTCAGGGGTTCGGAGCCCTTCAGGCGCGGGCTCAGACCGGCCTCCGCAAACATTCTGGTCGCCGTGGCCACGTTGGAGCTCTCGGCCAGCTCCAGCAGAGTTTTGGCTGCGCCGCACATGGTTCGGGTTTCGCTCAATCGCCGCCTTTGACCCCTCGCTCGCCGCTTTCACTCGTCGGCGGGTCGCCCTACCCGAGTCCGGGATGAGCAGTTCGTCGACGTAGTGGACGACGCCGTTGGTGCCCAGCTGGTCCTTCTTCACCACCGCGGCCTTCCCGTTGACGGTCAGCCGGTCTCCGTCGCATCCCACCTCCAGAACCGCGCCCTGCAGCGTCTCCATCGGCGCGCCCGACACGATGGACTCGGCGCAGCGCAAGTTCTTCAGGATGTGGTAGTTGAGCAGGTCTGAAAGGAACGGCGTCAGCGAGCGAAACGGGCGCGGCGACGCCGACGCCCTCGCGCGCGGCTCCCCTTCACCTCGAAGAGACGCGGGGTCTCCCAGAATCCTGCTCAGGGTCTCTCGCGGGATCTTCCGGAAGGCCTCGTCGGTCGGAGCGAAGACGGTGTACTGGCCCTCGCCCTCCAAAACGCCGCTCAGGCCGGCGGCGGCGATCGCCGTCTGTAAGGCGGCGCGGGCGGCGGCCCGCTCTCGTCAGCGCCCCGAGCGATCGCGTCGTCCCGCGGGAGCCGGCACTCACGCGCAGCGTCTCCAGCTCGTCGTCCGCGTCGATGAGCGCTTGCACGTTGTTGGAAACGGCCGTGATGACGCGGTCCACCACGTGCACGATGCCGTTGGTGGCGTGCTGGTCCGGTTTGATCAGACGCGCGCAGTTCACCGTCACGATCTGAACACACGAGCGTTTTCGTCTCCGCGAGCTCGCGCGCGCGCGCGCGGCCGCGTTGGCGTTACCCCGTTGGAGTAGTGGTGCACGTGCACGGGGAAGTCCTGGTACATGGACGGGAAGGAGGAGCCGTGCCGGAGCTCTTCCGACGTCAGGCGGCGGTCGATCATGTGATAATGGAGGGCGTTGAGCAGCTCGATGTTCACGTTGCTCACCAGCGCGTCCAAGATCTCCTGCGTGCACACCCGTCCCCCCCCCCGTCCCGGTTAGTCGGGACGGAACTGCCCGGGCTCGGCGCCTACGCGCACTTCCGAAGGGAAAGCGGTTTCCCCGCGGCGGGCACTGACGGTGGGCAGCGCGGCCCAGGCCCGGTTGCTGGGAGCGAAGAAGGTGAAGCTTCCGGGGCCTTCGATCTCCTCCCTCAGTTGGGCTCGGTCGGCGTACATCTTGGTGGTGGACGCCCCCACCGCCCCCACCGTGTTGTAAATGTTGACCAGGGGCAGCGCTGCGGACACAACGCGACAACCCCTCCGTCAACGGGCGGCCGGCCGGGCTCGCGCGGGCCACAAAAAACGGGGCAAAGTCGCTTTTGACGGCGACGCGCGCGCGCGCGCACGACTCGGGCTCAGATGTTTGCGAGGAGGCTGAAGGGGCGGGTCAGAAACCGGGTCCGAGGGTCGGGGGGGTTAGGTGCGCCAGACTGCTTTTGTCTCGGAGGTCAAAGGTCATACCTGCGGGACAGCCTCTCTCCCCGGGAATCTTCTCGTAACCCGGACAGCACTCGTAAGTCACCACCCTGCGCCGGGCACACATCAACGACAGGCATCGCGTCAGTGATGTCGCATCGACATCCGCTCAGTGACGTGGCGGCGGCGGCGTTCTCGCCGTCAGAACAAACCCCCCCGTTCAAACTGGACCGTTGAGTTGGGGACGCCCCCCCCACCCCCCCTATCAAAGCAAACATTTTTTTCCACAAGACCACCGCATCGAACTCGGCAGACACGGAAATTCTTGCCTGCTCGTAAAAGTCGTTAATGAATGTTTTTTTTTATCCCCTCCGTGCTGTTAGAAAAGGCGACGCGGGCTTTTGTGCATTGTCACGGTGTCACGGGGTGTGTGTGTGTGTGTGTGTGTGTGTGTGTGTGTGTGTGTGTGTGTGTGTGTGTGTGTGTGTGTGTGTGTGTGCGCGCGCGCTTGTCTGTCATAAGAAGACAAACACAAGCGCCTCGCAGAGGAAGCGGATCAGCGCAAAGATCCGATCCAGCTGCCGGGGGAGAACGCTTGGCCCCAAAGTTTGGCTCTTGACTTCCTCCCTTCCTTCCTGTCGAGATTTCCATCATAAACGCCCTCGTAAAGAGACTGAGAATCTGGAGGCAAACGCCCGCCCGCCTGCGGCACAAAACATTTCAAAAGAACAACAACAAACAAAAAAATAACAAGCCTTCCTGTCCGGGCAGGCCAAGAAAAGCGAGGAAAGGACAAGCTTCAGGAAGTGACGACAATCTCAAGCACGCCACTGAGCGTGCCGCGGGTCTTCGCTTCAGCTCGAGCAAGCGACGCCCTCCCGCAATCTTTTCCGACGCCACGCGGAAGGCGCTCGTCCGTTGGACTTTTCCTCGCGGAACGTTCGAGCGCTTCCGCGCTCGACCCGCAAAACCGGACGGCCGCAAATGAAAACGTCGACGCGTGAAAACAAAGCCCCCGCGCCAACTTCGACGAAGCGACTTCCTCTTCGACGCTGGCCAAAAACAGCGCGCGCGCGCGCGACGACGGGCCAGCTTTGCACGCTAGCAAAGACGAGAGCGAGCGGGAGAGGGACGGAGGCCGCCCTTGGCTCGCTGCTTGCTTGACCTCATCGAAAAAACACTCAGCCGCCCAAACGACTTTCCCAAAGTAGCCGCTCGGAGAAAGGAAAAAAAAACCAAGAACGAAGACGCCGGAAGTGCCCGCCGGGGCGGCTTCATCGGCGGAAGGAGAGAAAGCAGCGCCGCTTTTGTTTCTCCTTTTGCTTTGCGCCGTGTCGCCAGACGTCGACACGTCTCCGCGCGGGCGTACGGGAGGACCGCGCCTCGTCGGCCGGCTCGGCCCGATGCCTCCGCTGGCGCGGGGGGGGGGCACTGCACACTTGGCCCGTCTGCCTCGCTGTCTGTTCAGGATTTGTTTTCTCTCCCGGTGCGAAGGGCCACAATAGAATCCTCAATTTTCAGGGCTCGGGTCACCTGGCGACGACGTCCCCCCGCCCATCAAAAGCAACACAAGAACTTTTGATGTAAAAGTACTTCGAAGTGAGTTTGGTCAAAGAATATTGGACAGCGGCGCTCCGAGTAAGCACACGGCGACCGCCGCCGTAGCCGTCAACCTTTCCGCGCGCAGGCCGGACGTGCGAGATGCACGAAAACGAACCGCCGCGCATTTCGGGTCGCAAGGCGCCAAGCCGAGCGGCGACCGCCGGCGACGGCCGGGATGGGCCCCGGCGCGCCCGCGACCCTCCTGAGGAGAACGGCTTGGGGAGGCGGACGCACGCGCCGGTCAGAGCGCGCCGCTGGCGGGCAAGGAGCCTCGTTTGGGCGACACAAACGATGGGCTTCGAAAGACGTTTGGGGTCCGAGACTTTGCTCGTCGCGCCCCACCATCGGCCCTCGGCAGGGCGAGAAGAGCGCCGCGGGCCGCTGACGAGTCGGCTCCCCGACCGCTCCCAACGTTTCCTTCGGTCGGAAGCCGTTGGCGCTCGAGTCCATTCGCGACAGCGCGGCAATTCCGCCGCCTCGGCGCTTCTCGGCACCGCGCGTATGGAAGCCGCTGACGACGACGTTGACAACGACGAGGATCGTGATTCGGTACAGTCGGTGGGCACGCTCCGCGGGGGCTCGCGGGGCTTCTTTCTTCACGTCCGTTTCTTTGGGAATAAAGGCTCCGCTTGGGTTGTTTTGTTTTTTTTTTTTTCCCGAGCCCTCGCGGCGGTTGCGCTCCAGCCTTCAAGCGGCGGCGCTCGGCAGCGGCGTTCGGGAGGCTGACTTACGTGGGCCGGTTGCAGATCTTGCGATGATACCACTGCTTGCAGTTGGCGAAGTACTTCTTGTCGCCGCCTCGCAGCTGCTGCATGGCGCACACGTTGGGCCTGCAGGGGGCGACACACAAAAGCGCCGTTTCACGTCCTTTGCCGAGCGCTCTCGGAAAAGCCACTCGCGCTTTGCGGACGGCGCGCTCAAGTCGGCGCCGCGGCCGGCCGGCCACGATTTGGGCCGGCCTCGCCCTCGCGTCCGCTTTGGCCTGGCCGACTAACTTGCGGAAAGTTTGGCTTTCCCGGCCAGCGCGTTCGCTTGGGCTTCGAGACTTTGCCGAGGCCCGTCGCCCGCCCTCGTACGAGCGCCGAATTGATGGTGACGTCGAGCGAAGCGCGCGCGCTTAGTTTCCGAAACGGGAGCCGAGGCGAGGCGCGTCGAGCGTTCGTTCGTTCGTTCGTTCGTTCACCCTTGCTGGCGTCCCCGGACGCGGCTGTGCTGCAGGACGGCCTGGTACGGCGAGCGCGCGACGCTCGAGCTCCACGAGACCAAAAACCACAAGGCGAGCGCCCAACGCGACTTCATCTTCATGCTCGCTCGACTTCTTCTCTTCCCTTCTCACGCTTTCTTGGCTCGCTTCTCTCCTACTCGCTCTCGCGGGGCCGCTTCTGCTCGCTCACTTTTATGCGCGGGGAGTTTGGGGGCGGGGGCTTCGGGGGTCCGCGGCTCGCTGGGCGGAGACTCGCGCTCGCGCGGCGGCCTTTGTGCGTTTCACTCGTCGTCCTCCGCGTCTTTGCTTGTCACACAACTCATCCGCGCGGGCGCGCGTGCGATCTGCCACGCGAATCGTCCCCAGTGAACGACGCGTCGGTGACGTCACGTCACAAAGAACGTGTGGAGAAATGATGGAGGAGCACGAAAAAAAAAAAAGAAAGAAATGATGGACGAGCTTCCAGGAGTTTCCTGGCACGAGCCGAGCTCGCCCCGGGCTTGAGCTCGCTTGTGCTTTTCCAGCACAAGCGGATGGACGCGTGCTTGAAGGCCACAAGGCGTCGAGTCGTCGGTGCGTCCCCCTCCCGCCGACTTCGTCCGTCTTCAGCCTCTCCGCGCGCCTCCCGCGTCCGGGCTCAAAGCGGATCTGAAGCCAAGCCAAAATCCGGGACGGAAAAAAGCTTCACCTGCTCCGAATCGTCACCCCAAACAAAGGCCACTTCAACCTTTGAAAGTCTCAAAGCAATCTGTCGCGTTGCGAGGTGGTGGTGGTGGGCCCCCAAAAGCAGGCAAGAGGGAGGAGCAGGGTGCACTTGACAAATTGGATTGCGACACAGAGAACACGAAATCCCAAACGAAACAAAAAGAATCCAAAGTAGCAAACCAAAACCACGACTGAAGCAAAAACCATCGCGAACCCAAACACGACAGCGGCAAACAAACGATGAGCCGACCCCGAGCGCTCCTTTGAAATGACCTAACGAGCAACAGGCGCGCGGCCGCAGGCGGAGCCCAACAGTGCCACCTGGTGGTCACAAACCCGACGTTCGCGATGGAGAAAAAAAGCCCAACGGAGGGAAACTCCGACCAACTGTCGCTCAAATTGTCATAGCGGGCCCACCTCAATGTGTGAAAATCCCGACGCGGTCACCTCCGTATCACGAGGCGACGTCCGGCGACAGGAAGATGCTCGCGTCCATCCGATCCAAAATACGGCGGCCATCGTTGGGAGCTTTCCACATGCCATGCGGCCGTGGCTCGGGATGCGGACGTGGCAATTTTGGTGACAAAGCTCCATCGCACTTTTCTGACATCAAGTGACGGATTTTGTTGTTTTTTTTTTTCCACGGACCGGAAAACGCTCCACGACGCCCATAAAATCCAAAATATTCGGGCGAGCGTTTTGCTCAAGAAGGTGTTGAGAAATGGTGGGGGAGCAGAAAAAAAAAAAAAGAAAGAAAGGATGGACGAGCTTCCAGGAGTTTCCTGGCACGAGCCGAGCTCGCCCCGGGCTTGAGCGCGCTTGTGCTTTTCCAGCACAAGCGGATGGACGCGTGCTTGAAGGCCACAAGGCGTCGAGTCGTCGGTGCGTCCCCCTCCCGCCGACTTCGTCCGTCTTCAGCCTCTCCGCGCGCCTCCCGCGTCCGGGCTCAAAGCGGATCTGAAGCCAAGCCAAAATCCGGGACGGAAAAAAGCTTCACCTGCTCCGAATCGTCACCCCAAACAAAGGCCACTTCAACCTTTGAAAGTCTCAAAGCAATCTGTCGCGTTGCGAGGTGGTGGTGGTGGGCCCCCAAAAGCAGGCAAGAGGGAGGAGCAGGGTGCACTTGACAAATTGGATTGCGACACAGAGAACACGAAATCCCAAACGAAACAAAAAGAATCCAAAGTAGCAAACCAAAACCACGACTGAAGCAAAAACCATCGCGAACCCAAACACGACAGCGGCAAACAAACGATGAGCCGACCCCGAGCGCTCCTTTGAAATGACCTAACGAGCAACAGGCGCGCGGCCGCAGGCGGAGCCCAACAGTGCCACCTGGTGGTCACAAACCCGACGTTCGCGATGGAGAAAAAAAGCCCAACGGAGGGAAACTCCGACCAACTGTCGCTCAAATTGTCATAGCGGGCCCACCTCAATGTGTGAAAATCCCGACGCGGTCACCTCCGTATCACGAGGCGACGTCCGGCGACAGGAAGATGCTCGCGTCCATCCGATCCAAAATACGGCGGCCATCGTTGGGAGCTTTCCACATGCCATGCGGCCGTGGCTCGGGATGCGGACGTGGCAATTTTGGTGACAAAGCTCCATCGCACTTTTCTGACATCAAGTGACGGATTTTGTTGTTTTTTTTTTTCCACGGACCGGAAAACGCTCCACGACGCCCATAAAATCCAAAATATTCGGGCGAGCGTTTTGCTCATTTCAGAGATCGATGCGGGTGGAAGTCGAGTTATGCACAGCGATTATCACTGCTGACATCTTTTTATTTTGAAACGATGGCACCAGAAGTTGTTTGCTTCAGAATCTCCAACTCTTAAGACGCACTTGCGGTCCGCTGCATTTGCCACGCCCTCGCTGACTTTCTCCTCGTGGTGTTGCCAAGGCCCAGTGAACATACAAAGTGAATTCGCATCAGTTTGTTCAAGCGTGCCATTTTTGACTTGGAGGATCATCTTTGGGGGCAGACCGTCGCCGGTTGAAAGCGGGCCAAAGCGGTCAGTCGGATTTTGTCTCATCTGCGGTCTCGAGCTTTGACGCGAAGCAAAGCCATCTTTGCCGTCAATGCGCTGCGTCGTATCACGTTGAATTTCGGAACTTTTCGTTCTGCGCCGTGTTTTTTATGCAACGAAACATCTGTAAAAGGAAGCGGCGCGTGACGTGTCGTGACAGAGCCTCTTCCTTCCGCGCTTTGGTTTTGGAGGGTCCGCTCCCGGGGTCCTCCCGTGTCTTTTTCCCTTTGGTGACCGGGCTGGGTTGCGCCGGGTGGCGCCGCCACGCCCGCAGCTGATCGGCACTCCCCTCCCGCGTGCCAGAGCCCCGCCGATGCGCAAGCGGAGCGGGTGCCGGATGATTCTGGCGTCATGAGCGGGAGCTCGGCCATCGCCAGTGCACACGTCGGCCATTTCTGTGCATCCTCAATCGTGTGCACGATGTCTCGTTCCGGCGGCCGCCGCCCTGCCCGGCCTGGCCGCGCATTTTTCCTCCCCGGGCCACTTGACCCCGCAGCCGTCCTTGCCCCACCTCCTTGGCTTTTGGCTCCTTTGCCCCCCCCGAACACGGAGTCTCGCATCCGATCGGTGGGCGGCGTACGGATGCTGCTGACCGTCGTTTGCGGTTTGCCAACACCAAGCGACGTGAAGCTTTTTTTCCAGAGCGAGCCAAATACGTTTGGCTGTTTTCAGAGGTGGAAGTGGGCACGGCCGTGTGAACGTCGATCACGCTCGCTCCTAGTTGTCTGACCTTCATCCAAGACAACGAAGGGAAACGACGATCGCGCCAATGAACAAAACGTTGTTTTCTTGCTCCTTTGACAAAAGTCGTCGTTGGCATGAACGCAACCGGCGGGAGATTCGGGATCCGGTTGCGACCTGCGAGCGCCAGGCAGGATACGCGGCAGGCGCGCCGGCCGCTCTTCTGCGCCCAGTCATTGCATGACAGTGCGGTGCGGTGCCCCTAGTGGCGGAAGTGGTTATCTCACCCATAGAGTCGGTGGGGTCGCCATTTTGATTCGTAAGAGTGAAACCGTGGAGAGGTGCGACCGCATCCGCTTCCATCCTGCTTCTTTTGCCACATTCAGGCACAATCTGGAAGTACATTTACACATTTGTATATAGCACTCTTTGCCGAGCAAGCGATTTATCGTCATATCGAAGAATTTCATCAATTAGTCTTTGGAGATATTTACCATAGATTTGTTGAATAAGTTCGACAATAGGGCTGTCACAAGAGTGTCGAACATCATCTCATATGTATAAGTGGACGTGATACAAACATTTGTATTGCGTTTCTATTTGTGTAGTTTTACAAGAAAGACTCCAAACGCTGGATTCTCATCTTGGTGTTTTGATTGGAGGATTGTTTCGCTCGCCGTCTCCGCCGTGCTCTCATCGCAAACGCACGGCTGGGGCGGAAGAGCCGCCGACGGAGGGATTTCTGACCTCCGTCTCCATTTCCGCGAGCGTGTCGAGCGCCGCCGTCACGAGCGGCCGGCCGGCCGGCATTTCGACGGTCGCCGCTCGGAAGCCGCTTGTCGAGAGGCAACAAGTTGATTTTTGCCAAAATCCTTCGCCTCCAGCGACACGTTGAACTCGTGAACATAGTTGCAGATTCTTGGCGTACAAGTTGCGACAAGTTTGAAGATTCACTTTGCGTTGGACCTCCCTCAAATGAGCAAATTCACGTCTTGTTTTGAAACCGTGGAGCACCTTTGGGACTTTCTGCAGGGCTCGTTCGGCATGGGAGACATTGACGCACATAAAAGCAAGGCGGCCGAAAAAAGAAGGCCAAACTAGCACAAAAAAAAACAAAAAACCCGCGCCCCAGAAGCGTCTTGATGAAAACGACGCATATTTTTGTGTGGAACAATTCTATGTGTTCCGGGTTACAACACGAACGACAACAATAATGATACGAGGAAGAATACAAACGAACTTGCGCCCACTGAGCGAGAAGACGAGCCGCCACAGCAACGCCGCGTTGATTTCAAGAAGACTTTCCCAGAATGAAAGTGAAGCTCCGAGGCGCAGCCGCTTCACGGCGTGCGCGTGTGGACTCTTCACACGGCCTCGTGAAACGGGCCGACGGGCAAGACGGGACCTCTTGCGCCACTTTCGACCCGGAAGAATGTGCGATCCGCCTGCCGGGCCGGAGCGAGCGCACGCAGACCGAGCGTCCCGCCGCAGCAGCTCGTCCGGTCCCGGACCAAAAGGAGCCCGGGGCGGCCCGAGGGGGACGGCGCGCACCTGAGCCGGCCGGGCCGCGCCCCCGCGTCGGGTCAGGGTTCAAATCTCGACCATCGCACCCTCTCTCGGTGCTCGTCAGGCTTTTCGACAGCTCGCGCTCAGGCGAGACGTCCACGATGGAGAAATTGTCCCCGGTGGCAATTCTTTGTCGATGCGCGCGCCGACAATGATCGCCGACCGGTCCGCCGCCGTCACGCGGCCAAGACGACGAGCGCGATGGAAAACCAGTTGGGGGTTCCTTTCCGGCGGACCTCCGTACCAAATGTACGAATGGGTGCGGACGTTTGCAACGAGTCGAGGGAAGCTCAAGATGCATCGACGACTCTGGCCGGCGGCTCATCTGAAGCGCAGGCGTCACCCGAGCAAACGCGGCGGCGCGAAGCCCCTTTCGGGCGTCGCCCGA
>NW_017808403.1:32510-33922 GCF_001891065.2 Hippocampus comes | reverse complement strand
GCGCCGGCCCTCTTCCGAGAGGGGCGACGACGACCCCGTCGCGGCGGAAAGCGACGGCCGCGACATCGGCGCGCGAACGGCAAAGAGGCCGAGTGCGCGCACGATGGCCGTCCCTCGGGCGCAGGGGTGTGCAAAGTCGGTCCTCGGAGCCGCCGTCCCGCCTGTTCTTCTTGTGTTGCTCTCTCGGGAGCAACGCGCCCGATTCAAATCGTCGGGGTCGTTCTAATGCTGCTTGAGAGCCGGCTGATGAGCCGGCATCTGAATCGGGTGTCTTGCGGCCGGGAGAGCCGCAAAACAGGCGGGACGGCGCCCCCGAGGACCCACTTCGGACACCCCCGCTCGAGCGGCTGAAGAGTTTTCAGCAGCCGGCCGGCGGGAGGCGGCGCCGACATATTTGACAGTCAAGTGACAGAACGGCGCGCCCGCTTCAGTCTCCCCGGCAACCGAAGCGCCGCGGCCGCGGGTCGGGTTTCGTTTCCAGCCGAGCGGAGAGGCGGCGCGTGGGATCACGTGAGCCCCGACGTCAGGTCACCCCGATCGCGGCCGAAAGCGACGCCTGTTTGCCGGCCGCCCGCAACGCGAGCGTCTGCGCCCTGCCGGGGGGCGGACATGGCCGTTCGCATCCCGGACGACGCGGACTTCTCCTCCTTCAAGGCTCAGTGCCTCGCCACCCAAGGCTGGTCCAGGCGCTACCACAAGGGAGGCGTCACCGTGTGGTGCCGCCCCGACGACGACGACGGCGACGGCGACGGCGTTCAAAAGATCAAGGTGATCCTCCCGCCGCACGCAAACGCTAAACGAGGCCTCCGCATCGAACGCGGCCACGGCTCAGTCGGTTCGCGATTCCACGTTTCCTCTTTTGTTGGCCACGCGGCGCACAAACGCGCTTCCATTGAAAGCTCGGCGCTAACGTTCGGCCGGAGGGCCGAACGCGCGGCGGAGGGCCTCCCGGGTCCATTTTCAAGGAGGCCGCGGATTGAATTTCGCGACGAGTGGAAAAGACGTGTCACGTTGACGCCGCGCTGTTCTCGCCGCGCGATCCAGATGAAGATGGCGTGCGGGGGCGTGAGCGCCGAGACGCTGTACGACGTCCTGCACGACGGCGGCTACCGCAGGAAGTGGGACGCCAACATGATCGACGCCTACGACATCGGCAGGCTGACCGTCAACGCCGACGTGGGCTATTATTCCTGTGAGATGCCGGACTTGCTCGGGATCCCCCCGGCCTCCGTTTCAATCGTGTTTGAGTTGTTGCTAAAAGAACCCCCCCCCAAAAACGGTTCGGTTCTGCTTTCGTGCTGTTTTCCAGCTCGGCTGGCGGCAAGAGCACAACCAAAGAGCCGAGATCGGAGCGGCCGAAGCGCCGGGCTCGCTGTCGCCACCGCAGCTGTTGCCGCGCCGGGGCGACCGGC
>NW_017808403.1:31190-32366 GCF_001891065.2 Hippocampus comes | reverse complement strand
AACGACGCGGTTTCGGTCTCGCCGCGGGCGTCTTTGGCTCGCCCGCTCCAAGCGGGTCGCCCCGCGAGCCGAGCTCGGGCGGTTTGCGTCTCGGCCGCTTTCGCTGATGGTCTTATTTCGGGCCGAGAAATCAGAAAAGCTCGTCAAAGGGCTTCACGGGTGAGCCCTTTAACGAGGGCTCACCCGTCAAAGGTGAGGGCAGAGAACTTGGGAAATGCACGGACGCGCTCGCCAACGAATGTTCTCGCTCGAAGGGAGGTGTCCCGCTCCGCTGAAGAATCGGGACTTTGTGACCTTGAGGTCCTGGCTCGCGCTTGGCGGCGACTTCCTGATCATCAACTCCTCCGTCAAACACGCGAGCGGCACGGCGTCGCGTCGAAACGGTCGAGCGGCCGCGCGCCGAGCCCGCTCGCTTCGGCGGCTGATTTCTCGCGCCTCTGCCCCGGCAGCAACATCCCCCGAAGAAGGACTTTGTCCGCGCCGTCTCGCTGCTCACCGGCTACTTGGTCCAGTCCGGCGGCGCCGGAGGCTCATCGCTGTACTACCTCAGTCAGCTGGACCCTCGAGGTGACCGCGACCACGTCCCGGCCTCACCGCGCGGGCCCCCGTCTCGCGCTTGAAGCGGGTCTCTTGTTGTCTTTGCAGGTTCTCTGCCAAAGTGGGTCGCCAACAGAGTCTCCCAGTTTGTGGCTCCCAAGGTAACTCAAGTCCCACCGTTGGGAACGGCGGCAAAGTAAGCGCCGCCAAGGGATTTTCCTTCTCCGGTCCGCGCAGACCGTTGAAAATGTTTGGAAAGGGTCGGCGGCGGGGTCCTTCCGGCCGGTGGACAAGATGACAGAAACTTGTCTCCGGTCTTCAGTGGCGCTCGCGCTGACGACGGCGCTCGCGGCCACAACCGCTGGACGGACGCGCAGGAGAACCCGCGGGGCACACGGATGCTCGCGCTCCGAATGAGTCGGCTGCTCCGCTTTGTGCCTCGCGAGCGGTTGAGGGTGGCCGGCGCCTGCGCCCGCAGACGGCGGACGCAGGCTTCGGCGCGCCCGTCGCTCTCGTGAGAATAAAGCGGCTCAGATCACGGGCGGACGGACGGACGTCTCTCTTTTCTTTTTCTGAGCTTCGGGAACGGTCGGGACGGGGGAGAGCCCCCCCCCCCCTCCCCCAACACACACACATATT
>NW_017808403.1:27741-31180 GCF_001891065.2 Hippocampus comes | reverse complement strand
TCTCCGGTCCGCGCAGACCTTTGAAAATGTTTGGAAAGGGTCGGCGGCGGGGTCCTTCCGGCCGGTGGACAAGATGACAGAAACTTGTCGCGCCTCGCGCCGCCCAAAACACGGACAAGGTTTGCGGTGGCGGCCGTGTTGTTTTCTTTCCTCTGGCGTCTCCGTCGGTTCCTCGGGGCCGACCCGGCGGCGACGAGGCGGCTTTCTGGCCCGCTCGCTTCCTCGGCGCCGCGGTCCGGGTCATTCCCCGCCGTCGGTCTCCGGGGCGGGTCCCGTCTCGCCATCGGTACCGACGGCCGCTCGCCCGTCGCTATAGCCTCCTTGTTGGGGGTGAACCTGAAGGCAATATCTCTCACACCTACCCCCCCCCCCCCTCCCCCAACACACACACATATTCATCAAACTCACACCCGGATCCTCTTTCTCGGCCGGGTAGTTGAACGCTCACCAAAAGGGCATTTAAGGGGCTCTCTCGGCGAGGGGCCGGCCGAGCCTCGCGACGGTTTCCCAACGTCGCGGGTGTTGGACTTTTTTTTTCTTTCTCCGCTTTCTTTAACGGTTGCAAAAGGTTGCAAAGACGTCGAGCGGACGCTTTTGACGATCGCAGAGTGTCGTTCTTGTCCGCAAGAAATTCGGAAGCCGTTCCAAAGGTTGCGGCAGCGGGTCAAGGGCTTCGCAACCTTTGGCGAGCTTGAAGGTACTCGGCCGGAGGGGTCTTTGCCGAGTGTGCCGTGTGGCTTCTCAGGCGATGAGGAAGCTCTACAAGGCCTCCCTGAAGTATCCCGAGTGGAAGCGCAGACACGAGCCCCACCTGAAGCCGTGGATGTTTCCGGAGCAGAACGCCTCGCCGCGCATCAGCGTGTCCGAGTTGACGCCGCAACGCGCCGATTCCTTGGAGAACATCGACGAGAGCGGCCTGAGCGAGGACAAGACCAAGCGCGGCGGCGGCGACGACGACGACGAGACTTGAGCGTCTCCGGGCTGGCCGTTTTGGCGGCGGGGGGGCTCTTTGCTTTGCCGTGTTTTCATCGTGCAAATAAATCTGGTCATTTTCGACGCGGAGGCATCGTTTTTGTCTCGTCGAGTCCCAAAGCGATCCTGGATGGATGCACATCGCAGCAGGTGAAACCAGAACTGCAATCCCAAAATGTGTCACAGTTGCTCGGCGCGTTCGCGGCAGGTTTCCAAAGTGCAACAGTGAAACCGCATCCGAAACGTGGAATTGGAATTTGAAACGATAGGCCGGCCCATGCAGCCGCCTACGGCCTCGACCGCTCGCCAGGAAAATGACGGCCACACCCACACACACACACACACGATTTATTGATGTATTTATTTCACTGGGACAGCGGCCATTGATCAGCACAAGAATAAACAGCGCCACTGCGCCGGACTTCGCATACGTGCTCGTTTTCAGCCGTAGTCCCAAGGCCGGTTTGTAAAGTGGCACAGTGAGACACATCCAACTTGAAAGCCCAAATGACCGAAATAAGAACCAAATAGGTCAGAGCTCATCTAAGTGACGATTCAAACACTTGCAGTACTCGACGACAAGACAAAAGGCCGGGACAGGCAAATCACTTGCAGCTACAAAGTTGCTGGTCAGGAGCCCACTGCAACGGGCTGCAATCTGGGAAGTGTGGGGGGGGGGCACGTCTGATGTATTTCAGCCAATGTTTAAGGTTTTTTTTTTTTTTTTTTTTTTTTTTGAAGTGTAAAGTGACCACAGACTCTGACGCAGGGGTGTCAAACTCAGGTCCCGGAGGGCCGCCGCCGTCCTGCAAGGAAAGCGAGAGGATCGACTTTTTGCGTCTGAGCCACATCGACTCGTCGCGATCGACTGTTGATGCCTGTCCCCGCAGACATGGCGGCGTCCGCGGATTCGCGCGAGCTTTTCGCCGACGCGGTGAGGGCGACCCTGAGCGCGTGGCCGGCCCTGCAGGTGAGCCCAAAGTCTCGTCCGGACGCGTCGACGTTTCGCGCACGCAAACGATCGGAGACGGGCGCGCGCTAAGCCGCCGAGGACCTCGTGACGCGCGCGGAGTTCGACGAGTCTCCGCCGCGCGGCTCGCGAACGGCTTCGGTTGACGTCGACGCGTCGCTTTGACGCAGCTTTTGGAGCCTTCACCTCAATTATTGTGGACCGTCGTCGAAGGCGGCTGCGGGCGAACGCGAGAAAAGAGCGTGAATCGCCCAACTTCCGCGCTCGACAGGAAACCCCCTCGTACGGGGAGAGAGGCCCTCAACACGGTTTCCACACGGGCGCGTCGTGCCCAACGCGCAGCTCGAGGCCGGGAAGTCGACGAAGAAGCCGCAGCGGGATTCGCGGAGCCGTCGGCTTGCTTTTTTTTTTCGGCTACAAATTTAGCTTGGAGCAGACGCGCGCACATCTCGAGCGTGACGACTCTGAGCCACTTGGATTCTCGCTCCTCTTTGGCGAGGACAGACAATCCACTTTTGACTCGAAGAATAAGAAACAGGCCATCGTAGGAGGTGGCCGCATTCCAACCATTCCGTGTGCGCGAGCCATGTTTGCCGGCTTCACTCGTGGCACTTGATGGAGCTTTGTGGTGTGGTTCTTGCTGTCTTTTTAGAAATCCCGTCGTCCCTGTTGGTCTTTGATGCAGCGGCGCCACTGACCGACAATCTCTGCTTTCAGATTGCGGTGGACAACGGCTTTGGGGGCGCGTACGGGCAACAGAAAGCCGACTGGCTGGCGGATGTCGTCCAGCAGTACTTCCACGACAACCGTAAGTCCGTCGGCCGTCGACAACGAGCGCCTTTCGACATGACCGTGTGGGGGCGACGGAGAGGCGGCGACCCGGGCCCCGCGTCGCGCTCTCGAGGCCCGGGTCCTCGGGCGCGGCCGCTCTCCTCATTCCCAAAAGGCGCACGGTCGCGCGGATCCTTCCGACGTCTTCAAAGCGGCACCTTTGCGGGATGTGCCGTGCCCGCTGTGGCCCGGGCGATCCTAACGGAGGGCCTTCCCCGTCACCGCGCGTCACGTGCGCGTTCTCAAAATGGCAGGCGGCCGGCCCTCGTGCGCTCACCGATCACCCGCGGGCCTCGATACGTCCCACGGTCCAACGTCAACTCGTCGTCAGGCGAAGTGGCAAAAAGGGATCGTGGCGGCGTGCCGCATTTGCGGCATCGTGGTGGCTCGCCGATGTCGGCGCGTGGCGCCCATCCGGCCGTCCCCGGCGCGGTCTGGTCCGAGTCTCTTTGGACTCGCCGCGTGTCAGGAAAAGGCCACGTTCCACCAACGAAGCCCACCCGTCCACGAGTCGGGACTCGCCTTTGGCTGCGCCCAAATTTGGAGAGTTCGGGACATCAACGTCTTGCGGGAGACCATCGGTGAGCAAAGGAACGGGGCAAATATTTTGGACTCGCGCCTTTTCCTTGAACGAAGCCCGACTCGAACGAGCCGGGCCGATCCCTC
>NW_017808403.1:26827-27696 GCF_001891065.2 Hippocampus comes | reverse complement strand
GGTGAAGGTTTCCCCGCCGCAAAACGAGACGCCGTCGTGAAGCGCTTGCAAATCCTCAAAGCGGCCAGACCGCGCGCGTCGTCACGATCGGCCGCTTTGGGCCGACGGGTCACCCGCCGCAGGCCGCCGGCGACGTCCTTTTCCGCAACGATGGGCGAACGGAACCGGACGGAGGGGAGCCTCCCCGGCCGCGGCAAATGTTTTTCCTCTCGCGTGCGTGAAATTGGGAGTCGGCCCCGCGCCGTCTTCCGGCAAACGTTGCGCTTTTCAATCCAAGGCGAAGTCCGAGTCGGCGCGAAAAAGCCGGCCCGATGTTTGAGCGCGTCCCGGCACGGCCGCCAGCCCGTTTCGGGCCGCTCAAAGTTTTTCCTCTTTTTGTCTTTCGCGCCGTCAGCTGACCTGGCGCAAGACGAAGTGGAAGATTTCATCGGCGCCCTCATGGATCAAGAGTTTCATACCCTGGTGGATGACGGCAGCCTCCCTCAGGTACGCGCGCCTTTCTCTCGTCGTCGCCGTCGCGGTTGTCGTCTCCGTGACGATGACGCTGGCGAACGCGCACCTTTGGGCCTGAAGAAAGCTCGTCAAAGTTGCGAACGGGAGCCCACGCCGGGCTCACAATTGAAAGGCGCTTGGAAACACCGCCGGGTCAGACTCCACCACGAACACGTCCCGAACACCCCCACTCAGCCCTTTTGAATATGCTTCCATTCAGATTTGATGTTTCTATCTATTGATCTGCTTTTTCTTTTCTACTTTCTCCCTTTCATAATTTGGCTGCTGTCATTTGGGAATTTCTCCATTGTGACACAAATCAAGGTTTTCTGATCTTAACACGCCCGCTCCAACCAATGTTACGCCTACAGCTGAAT
>NW_017808403.1:24930-26609 GCF_001891065.2 Hippocampus comes | reverse complement strand
AGGGGCAGGGAAACATCTCGCCCGGCTCTGGTTTGATCATTCTGCGGGGAATGTTTCAAAAAACAACAACAGAAAAAAAGGCTACTCAGCAGTTCCGCGTGCATTTGGGGAGGGGGTGGGGGGGGCGCCCGCATCTGACCGCAAGGGAGGCCCGGGCCGCATCTGTGGACATGCGAGCAGTCCAAGCAGCTTGGCGTTGATCAAAGTTTTTGTCACCTTCAATCTAAAGACGGCAGACACGATTGACGTTTGGAAGTCGGCGCAACGACGTAACGCGCACACGCTGAGCGGGCCCGCCTGCCCATCCGGCTCTTTGACGCTCGGCTCGGCCCTCGCGAAGGTTGTCCGAGGAAAACCTCCGAAGGCCTTTTAGCTGGCAGGATTGCAACAGGGAAGGAGGGGGGGGGGGCTGCAATGTTGAACTTTGTACCGTTTGGGAAAGGTGGATTTATTGAGGTCTTTTTTTCTTCTGGGGGTCTTTCTGCCCTCATCATCCAAAGTGAAACAGTTCAAGGCTTGACCGATTTCACTTTGCGAGCGGTGAACTCATCCTCACGCGCGAGTTTCCCTTCTTGAAACAAATGTGGACGCCCCCCTCGATGTCGCCCTTTCTCTGCAGCCCCCTTTTTCCGTGCATTAGTACTTGTCAGGTCCATCAATTTGACATTCAGACATAAAAAACAAGGAGGAGACAGAGACTCAATTCTGATACCAGGGGGGGCGGGGAGAAGCGTTAGGTTTCGGTTCTCTGCACGTCACCCGAGGATCTCCCCGCTCGCCCTCGCCTTTCTTGCCAATCGACGACATGGGCGTGTCCAACCCAAACCGTTGAAGACGCACTCGACTTGTTGGACGACGTGAGTGAAAATGACGTAACGTGTGCGCAGTCGTTCCAAAGACCCCGAGTTGCGGCCGGCGTGGACGGCTCCGTCCGCGTCCGACCTTGCTCCTGTTTTGTCTCCATACTTGTCTCTTTCCAACCGCTTTCTCGGAAAGGTGCTCGCGTCCCTCAACTGCCGCCCGGTGCGCGAAGCATTCTTATAAACGTGAGCATATCTTCCTTCAAAGCGTTATATTTTCATGGAAAGCAGAAGCGTTCTTCATTGCAAGCATAATCAATTTATCATGAATAATATGCAACTAAAAACAAGCAACCTAACGGCACGTTATGTGATCTGGATCGAGTTTCCATCCATTGGCACACATGAGCCGGCGTCGCCAACGTTTTGGTTTCCGCGTGGGTTCGCGAAGCCAATCAGAAGTGCAAAAGAAAGACAGTTGAGCTGAGATCGTCCTAAATGACTCGCCACGTCGATTTACAGTGCGCGCCTCTCTCACCGAGTCTGGGGAAGAAAAAAAAAAATCCCTGCAACCCCCCCATCCCACACACACACACACACACTTGGCCTACTCGTTGACAAGACCGATGCGTGCGCTTTGCGTGTGTCCTCAGATGTGCGTCCAACTAATGCGGATGTTCAGTCAGTGGCAGCAGGGGGCGCTGCAGCAACTGTCGCACTCGATCCACCTGCTGACACAGAAGCAGGCGCCCAGGGCAAAGGTCACGGCGCCGCCCGGGCAGTCAGACTCGGACAGCGATGGCCCAACTCAGGTGAGGTCACACGCGCTCGCCGATTGTCTTCCCTACGCACTCCAGCTGTCACTCACGAATATTTGTG
>NW_017808403.1:0-6058 GCF_001891065.2 Hippocampus comes | reverse complement strand
CGCCCGCATCTGACCGCAAGGGAGGCCCGGGCCGCATCTGTGGACATGCGAGTAGTCCAAGCAGCTTGGCGTTGATCAAAGTTTTTGTCACCTTCAATCTAAAGACGGCAGACACGATTGACGTTTGGAAGTCGGCGCAACGACGTAACGCGCCCACGCTGAGCGGGCCCGCCTGCCCATCCGGCTCTTTGACGCTCGGCTCGGCCCTCGTGAAGGTTGTCCGAGGAAAACCTCCGAAGGCCTTTTAGCTGGCAGGATTGCAACAGGGAAGGAGGGGGGGGGGGCTGCCATGTTGAACTTTGTACCGTTTGGGAAAGGTGGATTTATTGAGGTCTTTTTTTCTTCTGGGGGTCTTTCTGCCCTCATCATCCAAAGTGAAACAGTTCAAGGCTTGACCGATTTCACTTTGCGAGCGGTGAACTCATCCTCACGCGCGAGTTTCCCTTCTTGAAACAAATGTGGACGCCCCCCTCGATGTCGCCCTTTCTCTGCAGCCCCCTTTTTCCGTGCATTATGTGTCGGGTTTATCAATGAGACGTTCAGAAATAAAATATCGGCAGGAGGAGACAGGAGACTCAATTGTGGTACGGGGTGGGGGGGCGGGGAGAAGCGTTAGGTTTCGGTTCTCTGCACGTCACCCGAGGATCTCCCCGCTCGCCCTCGCCTTTCTTGCCAATCGACGACATGGGCGTGTCCAACCCAAACCGTTGAAGACGCACTCGACTTGTTGGACGACGTGAGTGAAAATGACGTAACGTGTGCGCAGTCGTTCCAAAGACCCCGAGTTGCGGCCGGCGTGGACGGCTCCGTCCGCGTCCGACCTTGCTCCTGTTTTGTCTCCATACTTGTCTCTTTCCAACCGCTTTCTCGGAAAGGTGCTCGCGTCCCTCAACTGCCGCCCGGTGCGCGAAGCATTCTTATAAACGTGAGCATATCTTCCTTCAAAGCGTTATATTTTCATGGAAAGCAGAAGCGTTCTTCATTGCAAGCATAATCAATTTATCATGAATAATATGCAACTAAAAACAAGCAACCTAACGGCACGTTATGTGATCTGGATCGAGTTTCCATCCATTGGCACACATGAGCCGGCGTCGCCAACGTTTTGGTTTCCGCGTGGGTTCGCGAAGCCAATCAGAAGTGCAAAAGAAAGACAGTTGAGCTGAGATCGTCCTAAATGACTCGCCACGTCGATTTACAGTGCGCGCCTCTCTCACCGAGTCTGGGGAAGAAAAAAAAAAATCCCTGCAACCCCCCCATCCCACACACACACACACACACTTGGCCTACTCGTTGACAAGACCGATGCGTGCGCTTTGCGTGTGTCCTCAGATGTGCGTCCAACTAATGCGGATGTTCAGTCAGTGGCAGCAGGGGGCGCTGCAGCAACTGTCGCACTCGATCCACCTGCTGACACAGAAGCAGGCGCCCAGGGCAAAGGTCACGGCGCCGCCCGGGCAGTCAGACTCGGACAGCGATGGCCCAACTCAGGTGAGGTCACACGCGCTCGCCGATTGTCTTCCCTACGCACTCCAGCTGTCACTCACGAATCTTTGTGTATCCTGTTGGCCCCGGCGCATGTTTCCCCCCCCCGGGAAAATGTCCCACAGAAGTAAGGACTTGTTAACAACAAAAAAAAAGGCAATGCTTTTATGCTCTTTTGGTGATAACACCCACTTCTTCTTTTAAGGGATGAGCAGGAAATGTGTAAAATGTTCGCCCCTGTTTTAAGGGTTAGCGTTCCAGATGAGAACATTCGGGCGGGCCTTTGATTGGTCAATAATTTACAGCACCGCTTTGAATGGGGGCGGAGAAATGGCCGTTCTGTAGGTCAATCAATCCTGCGCCCGATTTTGAATTGGACGCCCAGTTAAGGGGATCAGCACCAAAGGTGGCGTTTCCTGCTGAGAAATGACGTGCAGTGTCTCGTGCTGTGCTTGAGATGAGCTCGGGTCCTTTGATCAACGTCAACAATATCATCCATCTTGACTTGCACTCGCGCTTTCACAACAGCTGCAGCTCTGGAACAAAGCGCTTTGCACAACATTCATTCATTGTCCGAAGCGCTTGATCCTCACTAGGGTCGCGGGGGGTGCTGGAGCCTATCCCAGCCGTCTACGGGCAGTAGGCGGGGGACACCCTGAATCGGTCGCCGGCCCATCGCAGGGCACGCAGAGACGAACAACCATCCGCGATCACATTCACACCTAGGGACAAGTTAGAGCGTTCAATCAGCCGACCATGCATGTTTTTGGAATGTGGGAGGAAACCGGAGAAAACCCACGCGGGCCCGGGGAAAACATGCAAACTCCACACAGCGAGGCCGGAGCTGGAATTGAACCCGGTACCCCTGCGCTGTGAAGTCGACGTGCTAACCACTGGATACCGGGCCGCCCGCTTTGCAGAACAGTTCACAGAAAACAACAAAATCCGCAAATAGAACAAAACGCGGACAGTCACGCAATCGTAACCATCTTCCAGCATGTCCGCCTTGCTGTGTGAAGCGCTTCTACGTGAAAGAGGAGAGAGAATCCAAGTGTCCTTTCACCGGCGGATCGGAGTCGTCACGCTCGAGATGTGCGCACGTCTGCTACGAGCTAAGTTGGAAGCTGTGGCGTCCATTGACAAAAAAAAAAGCAAGCTGACAGCTCCATGAATCGCTCCGCCCTCTTCGTCGACTTCCCTGAGCACGCAGAGTTGGGCTCGAGCTCCGCTCCTGCGCGTTGGGCACGACGCGCCCGTCTGGAAACCGTTTGAGGGCCTCGCTCCCCGTACGAGGAGGTTTCCGATTGACAACGGAAGTTGGATGATTAACGTTGCTTCTGAGAGCCAAGCGTTGAGCACTTTGACACACCAAATTGTTCAAGTGGACCACATTCGCAGCACTCCTCTTCATTGCATTCATTTTTTTAGTGGCAGGCTTTTTTTCTGAGTCAAAGCAACAGATCTGTATCGACATTTCGGGTTTTTTGTTCACTCCACCTTGTGGTCAGATACAGTTAAAAACACTTTCCCTGTCATCCAAAGTGATTTGAATAGATTGATTCCGTTTTCAGGAAAGCAACATGTCAGGATTAGAATACGTTGAAAAATGTGTGTTCCAGCGGGACCGAAAGCCGTCCTCGGGACGGGCGCGATACGGTCGATGAAAATCTCCTCCTCCTCCCCGTAGGTTTGCAATAGATGACTGGAGTCATTTTCAAGAAGAGCTTGTTGCAATCAAACGGATCCCGTGACCCTTGAGGGGGAACCATTTGTGGATGATGGAAAAAAAAAAAAGCAGTCTTTACGGTCCTAAGGTTCCTCAGGGGTGTTGGTCCATGAGCTGGTCGCTCGGTGCGGGGGAGGAAGGGGGGAATGAGCAGCAAACAAACACCAAAATTCTTCTGTGCGTGTTTGGCTCGACGTCCTTTGAGCACACGAGCCAATAAGTGTGTGTTTGCGTGTGTGTTGTGCGTAGGAGATGGAGATGGAGATTGAGTGTGCGTCAGCCAATACAACACATCCTCCTCCTCATGATGACGAAGATGGATGGACTCTGGTTGGAAAGAGGAAGTAACAGAGATGAACTTTGACCTGTGCTTTTCTGAACTTTGAGGACTTGGCAGCGCACGTTGAGGTGTGATGTCATCATGAGCGGTCACATGACTTTATAGGCTACATTCACACTGCAGCTACTCAATTCAAGTGTCTTCGTCCAATCCAATGTTTTGCTGTACTTGTTGACATTGCAAAAGCGTCTTGACGTGAGAACGGCACGCCTCGGCGAAGTGAGCCGCCTCCGCACGGACGCGGCGTGGGATGACGTGACCTCACGTTAGCGCCAGCGCGGGAGATAAGGTCCTGCTTGTTGGGGCTCATCTCAGACTGACGGAGGAGCCGGGCGGGAGGAGCTTGAAATATTTTGCCGACGTGAGATGAAGCATCTCGATGTCACTTTGCTCCAAATGACTTTGCGGCATTGCCGGGCCTAAGGAAGGAAGGAAGGAAGCGTTTGCGTGGCTAAATTATCGCCACAAATGTCCACTTTATGCGTCGCGTTTCAAGCGCCGAGTCAAATATCGAAAGAGCGCAGTGACACTCTTGACTTCTTTGCAATGCGCGGAGCATTGTGAGTCATCTCCCAAGGACCGGAGCGCACATTTGGCCATTGATGATGTATTTTGCGGTTGAGCGTAACCTAAGATTCGTGGCCGCAAGGGTTGGATTCGAGAGGATTGGAATTCTACTGTTCACATTGCAGGGAAAAGGAAAAAAAAATACATACATGTGACATACGGGCAAGTTAAAAAAATAAAAAATACAATCAGACGACCTGCAATGAGTATTCACATGTCTTTGTAGGTGCGGCTATGGAGAACATTTTATTGATACTTCGACAATGCTTCTCAATTATTTTCTGTCATGCTCCCCCAGAGAGAAGAAAACATCTCGTGCACCCCGCGTGCCTAAAAATAGTATCATTTGTCTATAAAATTGTTATAAGTACAGCTTTGCATAACACTGTATCCTTAACACGTAATATAGAGCACTTTCAAACAGCCATATAAGAGAATAATAAGAAAGAAATATGGACCAACTTACAACAAATAATAGCTTTAGTAAGTGTGCATCTGAAATTCAAAAATAAAATTAAATCCTTAAACTATAAAAATGTCAAACCATACAATACTGAAAAATAAATCAAAAAAAAAATCAAATAATGCATTCAAACTGATCACCAACATTAACTCAGGTTTGTCATATTTCTTCGTCTTAGCTTTCGGGAGACTTTCGTTTGTGTCTTGATCTCCGTCGACTTTGTGTCTTGACTTCATACTCTGTGCTGTGTGCAAAGCGCGCATGCTCAGTGCAAACAACACCGAGTGAATGCTCCCTGCACACACTCTGCCAAAGAGAGCGCCACTGCCCCCTGATGTAGTGGAGGTGATATTGCACTTCATTCTAGGACAGAAAAAAAAATCACATTAAAAAAGCATGTTCTCTGAGGTCAAACGCGCCCCTCCTAGGGGGTTAGCCACTAGCCCCATTACTTGAGAATCACTGTACTACAAGTCTGCTTAACAATATATATTTTTAAATGTGCTTTTTTTTGTTCAGATAAATAGCTAACCAAAAATATTCCATCTCACACTTATTGGGTTAGTGGTTAGGGGTGGGGTTAGGGTTTAGGGTTAGGGTTAGGGGTTAGGGCTGGGGTTGGGGTTGGGGTTAGGGTTAGGGTTTAGGGTTAGGGGTTTGGGTTGGGGTCAGGGTCAGGGGTCAGGGTTAGGGTTAGGGGTTAGGGTTAGGGGTTAGGGTTAGGGTTAGGGTTGGGTTAGGGTTAGGGTGTTAGGGTGTTAGGGTGTTAGGGTTAGGGTTAGGGTTAGGGTTAGGGGTTAGGGTTAGGGTTAGGGTTAGGGGTTAGGGTGGCGTCCATTGACAAAAAAAAAAGCAAGCTGACAGCTCCATGAATCGCTCCGCCCTCTTCGTCGACTTCCCTGAGCACGCAGAGTTGGGCTCGAGCTCCGCTCCTGCGCGTTGGGCACGACGCGCCCGTCTGGAAACCGTTTGAGGGCCTCGCTCCCCGTACGAGGAGGTTTCCGATTGACAACGGAAGTTGGATGATTAACGTTGCTTCTGAGAGCCAAGCGTTGAGCACTTTGACACACCAAATTGTTCAAGTGGACCACATTCGCAGCACTCCTCTTCATTGCATTCCTTTTTTTAGTGGCAGGCTTTTTTTCTGAGTCAAAGCAACAGATCTGTATCGACATTTCGGGTTTTTTGTTCACTCCACCTTGTGGTCAGATACAGTTAAAAACACTTTCCCTGTCATCCAAAGTGATTTGAATAGATTGATTCAGTTTTCAGGAAAGCAACATTTCAGGATTAGAATACGTTGAAAAATGTGTGTTCCAGCGGGACCGAAAGCCGTCCTCGGGACGGGCGCGATACGGTCGATGAAAATCTCCTCCTCCTCCCCGTAGGTTTGCAATAGATGACTGGAGTCATTTTCAAGAAGAGCTTGTTGCAATCAAACGGATCCCGTGACCCTTGAGGGGGAACCATTTGTGGA
>NW_017808402.1:631386-631595 GCF_001891065.2 Hippocampus comes | reverse complement strand
GAGACAGACCCAACACAGCAGACGCTATCAAAGACGTGAATACTTTCTTCTTTATACATATTATAGCACTCTCCTTAGTTTGTAAGGTGTAGGCAGGGATTACCTTTAGATTTTATATGCATGTGTAAATGGTTTAAAACTTCCTTTCTTCATAAATCTTGTTTAATCTTAAAGTGCATTACTGTATTTTTCAATACCAATTACTTGTT
>NW_017808402.1:630152-631306 GCF_001891065.2 Hippocampus comes | reverse complement strand
TTCATTTTTAAACACATCACCACAATCTAACTTTAAAAAAATATATATATTTGAAAAAAAAAAAATATTTTCTATTTTTTTCTAAACTTTTTTCTGAATTTTTTCAAACATTTTTTTCCAATTTTTTTTTCCAGGAAGAAAAATCCAGGAAAGTGGGTGTGGCCTGGCTGGAATGATGGCTGATGATTCGCTGATAGCTGTGAAAGTGGGTGGAGCATGACGATAACATGCTGTGATTGGTGGAAAGGGGGATTGGTTATGCATATCAGGCGTTCTCTGATTGGTGGGCTCTTTAGGGGGCGTGGTTATGCAAAAGTACGGCAATCTGATTGGTCACAACTTAGAAAGTGGATGTGGTTATGCAAATTAGGGCTGTGGTGATGCAAATGAGGGGCCCCACCGCAATTGGTGGATGTCAAATTGGGTGTGGTTTGGGGCGGGCATTGAAACACTTTTTCAAAGTCCCACTTGAGTCTTGAGCTCAGACTTGCACTTGGGTCACATCAGACAGTCTTTTCACTGTTCCCGTTGGTGTCGCATGACCCAAAAGCTCGATTCCTGGAGTTTCGAGTCATGTGGAGACCAACGGGAACAGTGAAAAGACTGTCTGATGTAACTGAAGCTCAAGTCTGAGCTCAAGACTTCAGTCTTTGAAAAGGCTTCGAGTGAGTTGAGGATGGATTTGGTCATGATAGGCAAAGACTCGAATTCAACTTGACCAATTTATTGGAGAGAAAAGCGAACATGACAATGTAAAAGCATTTGACCAGTCAATCTTTGTGTGGGCCAGTTCAAGTTGAACGCACACAAACACTGACGACAGGCCTGAGATGGCAGCATGTGCTTGACCAGCTCACGCGTGATGTCACTGACATCTCATGACACACCAAGAGGGACATGAGCACGTCCGACTTCTCTCACTGAGACAAAAACGAACCGCTGTGTACTCCACAACAACATGATCACACTCTTCCGGTCAAGTTTTTAAATGACATTGAAGTGGGCCAAGTTCGTCATAAAACATATTTCAGAAGTGCTTGATGATGCTCGGGTTGTCTATGTGGAGTTGACACTGTTGTGCAGTACAGAAGCAGAAGTTTAAGTTGAGTGAGAGACAGACAGGCGGGCGCACTCACCTCCACCTTGTGGTGCAA
>NW_017808402.1:590224-627855 GCF_001891065.2 Hippocampus comes | reverse complement strand
GCTGAGGTCTACTTGTCGGCGGCGTGCTCGCTCACTGTCCCCTTTGCTGACGTTGTTTTTTTTACGTTGAGTCACAACAACAAAATTAAAGGAGCAACGTGTCGTAATAACGCTCCCCAATTATCTACATCTATATACTCAGAGATAAACTTCGAAGAACGTTAAAATTACTCACTGAGAACAGCTCTTGTGGACAGCGGAAAAACTTGCTCATTGAACCGGAAGTGGTACCGTTCTTGTGCTGTACTTCTTCTTCTTCTTCTTGGATGTCTTTAGTTCATATCGCCCCCTACTGTCCGGGAAACCACAAAGGCGTTTGGCAAGCAATCAGAATCTAATTTACAGTGTTAGCCAAGCGTGCAAAGACACAAAGCACTAAATTAGGGCCAATCTTGAAGAACCACACATTTCAAGGGCAGCTGATCCACCGAGCTGGTGGAAATACCGAGCTTCCGTCTACCCCCGTTTGATCGAAGTAATGGAGAGTAGATTGTGCATTGTAGCAACATCTGTCCCGTCAGAGAGGGTGTTCTCAAAGACTGGACAAATTGAAGTATTCCAAATTGAAGTATTTAGTTTTGTTGACTGCAAATTTAAAATAAAGCAAGGAGTAGCTTATGTTTGTTCAAATAAAGCAAGGAGTAGCTTATGTTTGTTTTGTTCACTGCTGCTGTTGCAGTTAATACTCACTATTTTTGTTATGATGCAGCATGTTTGATTGTTGTTGGTTGAAGCTTAATTTTGTTGCTTGTTTATTGTTTGGGGCCTTTTTAATGTTCAATAAAATAAGCAAAAAGCCATTTCTTTCCTTCATAATTGTTGCTATTTGGAGTCAGTAGAGTGCAATATTTACTTCACCAAGTCACTGATCAAAACGTATGCTAAATTTGTCATAAATATTTAAAAGAAAAGCTAAAGTTAAAAGAGCCGTTTAAGAGCCAAAAAGAGCCGGCTCTTTTCACTGAGCCGATCCAAATGAAGCGGACCACCGAAAAGAGCCGAAAATCCCATCACTACACGACACTCCATCGTCCTCGGGCGCCGCGCTGTCGCCATCTTGTGGTCGGTATGACAAATACTGTCGGTGGCAACTTCCGGGGACACCATAACAACAGGCAACCCTTTTGCCGTTCCTGACCTTCGCTATTTTCTTCACCGAATTAAAAATTATAAATCGCACCGTCATTCCATTTTGACTCCCTCGTAAAAAAGAAACCAGATAATACTACAGTGTTTCTATTTTGCTCTTTCGATTTGAAAAGGACAAAATAATTACCTGGCGTTGTGCTGACCTCAACTCAACCACACTCAGCAGCACTTTTGCAAATAAACCGCTACTGTATCCAAAGTGCTGTACATATCGACTTCCTTTCTTATTGGCTTGATTTTGCTGTTTTATTCTATTTTCGGGGGTGGGGGGGGGTGCATTTCTGGGAACCGTGACTGGGGAGGGTATGATAAACAATAAATTTCCGGCCATGCTGGCTTGATGAGATGCTACAGTAATGATTTGGATTGACAGTGGCTGTAACAATTGAATGCTACACACGGCAGATTGTTTCACAACTTTGCATTCGACTCATTGCAATATTTATTCTTGGAGTAGGCAGTTCATATCTATCTATCTTGTGGCACATGATCATGGAGTCCAACAATACCACATCCGTGTGAATATGGCCATCAATTAATCACCGATCAAATTTCTCCCTGGGTGGCCGGAGTAACATGGAGCGTCCACGGCAATGCGTGGCCACCATGTCGCTCCATCCCTGGACTACAACTGAGAAACTGTCATTAAAAGAAGGAATCAATAACTACATTAAAAGTGAGGACTCTACTAAACAGAGCTCGTGTACGTTATGTTTAATCTTCAAATAACTGATGGCAAAATGGAACTATTTACAAGTTAAACTCGATCTGTACAATGAAATATACATGCAAAAGTACAAAATAAAAACAAGGAGCAAACACTTTGTCAAACGAGTGAAATGTGGACATGTAACAAAAAAAAGAAAAAAAGCCCTCAACTGAGGTATCCAGTTCAAGTATGCGCACTTTGTCACAAAATAAATACAATGTTACACAGAAAGACTTTCTGAGCTTGATTTTGGCAAGAAATTGATCTAATCCACAACTGAGTTGAACAAAACAATTTAGAAAACTGCTCCTCCAATTCCACTTCTCTTTTGCATTTGTGTCGAGTTTTTTTCCTCCCGACGCCGCTTTTTGCCTTGTGTAAACAATCTTTTCACATAGCCAGCTGTTTTACACACATCTAACCCTTAGGAACAAACAAAAAGTACAATTAAACGCGAGCAACTTTGGTGTACCAATACTACGCAGGACAGACAGTAAGAAAAAAAAAAAACAACTTTTGATCAAAGCGAATCATGATTGTAGCAGGTGGCACGCAACAACCGGCAGTTCTCGCAGTACCTGGTCCATAACTTCGTTCCACACTCGCTCAAACATATTGACGGATGTCTTCATAAATAGTTGCACTCAACGTTAAAACTGTAACATTGCACATGAGAAAAAGAACGTAAGATGAGTGCATTTACACTTGTGTTTTCCTTAGGCGATGGAGTCAAATACGTTGCTTCCAAAAAGTTGGTGATGTCTAGGCGCGATTTCAGGGTGGCCCTCAACTCCACAATACCATTCAGACGTAGTATAGCTTGATTCTGGATTTTCAGTGGAAAACCCAACAGCCCAACTTTTCGGAGAGTAAGGTATCGACACGGTAAGGCTTAAACGCAATGTTTATTCTTTTAATAAGGTGGGTTGGGGGGGGGGGTCCTCGCTGGACAGCGTACTCGTATGTCTCCACGGCTCGGCGGCAACGGTCCTCAAATTGGAGTCCGTGCCTGTCCTTTCTAGAAATGTACAAAACTTCGTTGGTGCATAAAGAGCAAACACAAACGCACACGCTGGGGTCACTTCCTATGGAAAAGCTCAACACTGGTCGCGTTTGAACCATTGCTCAGAAAAATAAATTACTCATACAGTACTGTATATAGACTTTGCATTATTCTTTACGGTTGACGTTTTTTCTTCCTGTTGGGGTCAGTTTCCCTACAAAATGCGAGTGTGAAGCAGCGAGCAGCAGTAGACGAGGGCATCCGTGACCGCCGAAAGGACTTTGGGTCATTCGTGCTTTGTTTTGGGGGTTTTGTTTGTGTGTGTGGGTTTTTTTTTTCTTCTTGCAAAGAAGGATGAGCTCAACGTTTCTTTTGGCGCAGCCAACGTTCCCGATGTTTGTTTTGACTGAGGTTGCAAAATTACTGGATTTTTCAAAAGTTGGAAAGTTCCCATGGGAAGTAAGGGGAACGAAACGGTGCTTGGCCAAATCCAAGGTTGCCTTCAATTGATGACTTCTAAATACTTGGAACAGGTGCTTCTGCATAATTCAGACACCGGGGCGTTAGGAGTTTGGCCGCGACAAACTGTCCCATTTAACATCCCATGGGAATTGACCTTCAAGTTTGGGGACATTTCCCAGCCCTTTGCAACCCCAGTTCAGACCCGCTTCTGCAGGCGACTCCGGATGAAGCCGCGCACGCCTCCGATGGGACGCGCGTCCGTCTGATGCTTCCTGCGGTCGATGAAGGAAACGAGGCGCGAGGTGTCCAGGCAGCACTCGGCCGCGGCGTGGTCGTCGCTGGCCGCCCGCAGCCACGCCTCTTGCAAGCACAGCCCCGAGGGCGGTCTCCCGGCGGGCTCGGATCTCAGGAGCAGGCGGACAAAGTCGCAGGCCTCCCGGCTAATGCCGCGGAAGTAATCCTTGGGGAAGCTGAAGTCCTGCCGGCAGATGTTGAGGCACGTCTCCTCCGCGCTCTCGTCCAGGAAGGGCGAGGCGCCGCTCAGCATCACATAGGCCACCACGCCCACGCTCCACACGTCCGACGTCAGCGACACCGGCTCGCCCAGCACCAGCTCCGGGGACGCAAACTCGGGGCTGCCCAGCAGCGGGTGGACGTAGGGGGCGCCGCCCAGCTGCACGGCGTCGCCCAAGTCGGTCAGTTTGACCAATGGCTGGCCACTGGGACCGTGCACCACCAGCAAGTTCTCGGGCTGAAAAAAAAACACACACACACACACGGGCACATTCGCTCAGTATCCTTGACATGCAGCTCGCAGACCAGTGAGAGCTCATCTATGGCCGCCGTTCCACTCTGACGACCGGCACCGACTGCTGTTTCTGCTGACTCGTACAATTTCATGTCACTCGTCAAACACAGTTGCAACGGAAAACATTCTTCTTTGTTTCTTAAAATCCCGTGAAGGAAAATTCAAATTTTGAGTCCAGTCGAGACACAAATAAAAACAGTGAATACATTCGGCAAAACACATTTTCGTTTCATCTTACTTTCACGTCCAGATGAGCTATTCTGCTGTTGTGCAAGTAGTGTAAAGCATCTAAAAGGTCTCGGAGGTAACAGGCCACCTTCTCCTCGGTCAAATTGCCCCAGCTGACGATGTAGTCCAGCAGACGGCCTTGGTCGGCCCTGATTTAAAAACAACAAAAAAAAAACAAAAAAAAAAAACATATTAGGTCGAGGGTTCTTGCTCTCATACTAATACATAGATGTGCGTTTCTGCTCACATCTCAAGGACCAAGACGTAGCTGCTGGGGGTTTCGTACGTGTCCACCAGGTTGACAATGTTGGGATGTTGGAGCCTGTGGAGCAGGTTGACTTCCTGCGTGACTAGGTCCCGCCTCATCAGCTTCTTGTTCACCTGCTTGACGGCCACCGGCCGCTTCGTGGCCCGGTGATCGCAACGCTTGACTACTGAGAAGCGACCCCTGGTGGGCAACAAAGGAAGTCAGGATCATGTCCATAGGAAGCTGTTTGAGCCTTCATTCAATTGCCTCAGTATTCAACTTAAGGTCCATTTTAGAGTATGCTCTTGGTCCTCACTTGGAGATCGGTTTATTTGAGGTGCTAAATTGCTCAAGCTGACATCTGCATGCCGCTCATTTGACACCTTTGGCCTACTTTGGCCAGAACTGTCACGCTATAGTGCGGGAAAAAAAAAGGTTCTTTTGGAGATATTCGTTTCACTGGCACGCTCGGTGTTGACAGTGAGGACAAAGCGCTACTGGCCATTGACATAATAAACCCACAAGCTACTTTATGAGAAGCACAGTAAATTCACGTATCGTGGTTTGGACCGCGTGTACCTAATGAAGTGTCCGGTGCGTGGCTGTACAACGACAACATGTTACCTGCCCAGTTCCACCACCTCAATGTAGTGGGAATCAAAGTTGTCTTTCCAGCTCACTCGCAATCCGTCGGTGGACACGGCTGATAAAAACACACATACGCGCACACACGCGCCGTTTAAACAGGCGTAGCAAAAGCGGAACGCGCGCGGCCACGCCGGTGTCTCCGACTCACCCAACACTCTGAGGCTCGCCGTGGACGTGGAGCTGCCCAGCTCGTTGGCGGCGATGCACGTGTACACGCCGTCATCGTCCGAGGCCACGCCGACGATCCGCAGGGTCGCTTCGCCGGCGTCACTGAGACAAACGCATTCAGGAGACAATGCAATGACGATCGCGTTCGCGGGTGGCTAAAAGTCGGCTCACGTGTGTCGGGGGCCCATCGGCCCCCAAATGATCTCAACATAGAAAGTTGGTTATGTTGCTATTGAATTTGTGACCCTACCTGTAAGCGATGCTGAAGCGGCCGTTGTTGGTGAGGTTGCTCTGGTTGGGGCCCCTCCAGGTGACGGAGGCCCGGGGCCGACCGCACACCTTACACCTGAGGGTGACGCTCTCGCCATTGTCGCACGTGACGTCGCTCAGAGGCACCAGGAACTCGGGTGGAACTGGAAGGGCGGGAGCAAAATGACAATGATTTGATTTGATTTTTTTTCAAAAACATTCCGCATGGTTGCCGCCTGCAGCGGGAGATGCTTACCATCATAAATGTAGTTTGGATTTAGAAGCTGGAAATGAAAGAGGAGACGATACATGAGAGGATGGACTGACTCGGGCTGAAGACTTTGCTGAAATGAACTCACCTTTACAGAAACTTTATTGCCATCTCTGGACTTGCGATAGCCATTTTCCAACTTGGTGTCTTTCTTGGCCTCCTTGTCCTTCTTCTCAGATTTCTTTCGGATGCGCAAGGTTGTATGCCAGGAAGAAGACTTCCGACTGCAATAACATTTGGTTTGATTGATTTTTTTAAAATCCTTGATCAAATATTTGGGTGCCAAAAGGACAAAACATTTTCATGGGGAGCGTGCTCACGGACAGCTTTCCTTTTCTCAGGACATTCCAACTTACTTCATGGGTCCCTCGGGGCACTCGGGTGTCATGGCTGAGGTGTGACCGAGGACGAATCCGGGGATCCAGCCTTCGGCGGCAGGACCCTGCTCGGTTGCCGCTCGAGGTGGAACTGGAAGGGCGGGAGCAAAATGACAATGATTTGATTTGATTTTTTTTCAAAAACATTCCGCATGGTTGCCGCCTGCAGCGGGAGATGCTTACCATCATAAATGTAGTTTGGATTTAGAAGCTGGAAATGAAAGAGGAGACGATACATGAGAGGATGGACTGACTCGGGCTGAAGACTTTGCTGAAATGAACTCACCTTTACAGAAACTTTATTGCCATCTCTGGACTTGCGATAGCCATTTTCCAACTTGGTGTCTTTCTTGGCCTCCTTGTCCTTCTTCTCAGATTTCTTTCGGATGCGCAAGGTTGTATGCCAGGAAGAAGACTTCCGACTGCAATAACATTTGGTTTGATTGATTTTTTTAAAATCCTTGATCAAATATTTGGGTGCCAAAAGGACAAAACATTTTCATGGGGAGCGTGCTCACGGACAGCTTTCCTTTTCTCAGGACATTCCAACTTACTTCATGGGTCCCTCGGGGCACTCGGGTGTCATGGCTGAGGTGTGACCGAGGACGAATCCGGGGATCCAGCCTTCGGCGGCAGGACCCTGCTCGGTTGCCGCTCGAAACACCAGGAACATGTTCTGCTGGTTGCTGGCCAAAATCTGGACCACCTCGCCTTGACTTACGCTGATCTCATCCTCCTTCACCGCAATGTAGTCTTGGGTCACCAACATGGTGGAGACGCTACTGCTGCTGCTGCTTTCACTCTGCGTCACAGGGAGGGAGGAAACAAAAAAAAAAAATTAATAAATAACTAAACTGCCATCTCCTAGGATCGACATATTCATTTTGAATCCAGAAAAGTGGATTACTTCATCTCAGGGAAGGCTTTGAACATCTGTAGTGGTACCTTGGCTTACGAGTACACGGTCAAAAACAAAACGAGACCACGAGTAACTTTTTGACTTCAACATCAAAATCTACGTGGCCTTAAAAATATGGAAGCACGTTCACGTTATGAATCATAATAAGGAAATTAACTTGCCTTTGTTGTATATACCTCGAGTGACTAGGTGACTCAACCGAGTGACTCGCTTGGTCAAGGTACCACTACATTAACAAGTCGCTTCGTGCATTGTCAAACAGTAGATGGAAACGTATGATCATTTGAAGAGTGGACAAGAAGGTTAGAAAAGGGAAGGTTTTCTTTGTTCGGCGGCTCCGGGCAAAGGTCAAAGTGGGGTCGTTAGCTTCGGTCAGAGCATCCGTTCGCAGTCAGCCCACAAACGTCAGATTTAGTTGCGGGAAAGTGGGCCAGTTGAGAACCGCACCAGGACGACAGCAAGAGAAGGACCCAGGGCGGGTGTTAGTAAAGCGTGGTTATAAGTCAGAAATGGAGAAGCGCTCTCAAGTCTTTGGTCCGCCAGAGAAGTTGAGATCTAAGAAAGGCGCTGCTAGATTCTTCAGAGATTCTCAAAGCCGGAGGAGATGGTGCTGAAGAGCGGAGATGCGCAGGAGCGGTCAGATTAGTGGCGCCGGCTGCAGCGGCACAGGCGACGGGATACGGCCGGTCTCCCCTCGGCCTCCGTGTTAGTCGGATTTAGCTCTTACCCCGTTACTCTGAGTGGACTGGATGGACTGCTCGCTGGCGGACGAGCAGGTGCTCATGCGGTCAGCGTCCTTGCTGTGCGTGGAGTGTCTGTGGCTTTGATTTGGGTTCTGGTTGGAATTCTGGCGGACCGGACTCTCAGACGCCTCTCCCGGGAAAGTGAACGAGCCGGGTCGGCTCGCCGGAGAGCCCGGCATGGAGCTCCAGAAGCCGGACTTCTGGTTGGGGCTGGCCGGCGGCGGCGGAAGGACATCCTTGACAAAGGCCGGAAGGACCAAAGGGGGCACGGCTCCGGGCCGCGTTTTGGGAGAGGGGATGGAGGGCAACTGCCCGACTGTGGCCCGGACCATAGGAGCCACAATGCTGGTAGGGGTCTGCGCTTGGTCCTCTAGGTTCTGGATGGGACGCTTGCCCTGCGGACTGCCCCCTGGGGGGAGCGCGGGGGGAGGAACAGGACGGGGACCTGGACCTGGATCATAAGTGAGCACAACTAAAACATCAAGCCAACGTTTGATGATACCGACCAGAGTATATGGCTCGTACCGGACATCTTGTTGGGGCCTTCGGGATCGGCCCCGGGGTGGTGGCGGAGGGGTTGGGGCAGGCGAGAGGGCTGGGGGATCCTGGATGGGCGACGGCAGCCGCCTTGGGATCCCGGAGGGAAGGAGACGCTTGGCGCGGAACTTCCCGCTGCATTTGGCCCACTGCTGCTTCCACCTGGAGAGCCCGCGCTGGACACACAAGGCCCCGCACTCGCCCCAACATGGTTCCTCTGATAGTCGATAGGTGAGGTCAGAGCTACGACGCGGGAGACAAGACGGAACGTGTTCTTTGACTTCTGTAAAACATGCCCCCCCCACACCCCGTCCCCCTTCATATCTTCATTTCAGCTCACTGTTTAAGAAATTGCGTTGGCTCTCCAGTATTTGGCCGATCTGAAGAGTCCACACTTCGCGCACTCCCGGGTGAGAGGAGTGCAACAGAAACGACTCCACGGTGCCGTTTGCCAAGCGGGAAGTTAACACAAACTTGCAGGGGTCGCCCTCCGCGTCCTCTTCCAGACCCAAACTGTTCGCCTGAAGCAGCAGATACAACAAATCAACGTTTTGGATGACGGAAGATGCTTCAAAAGCTACAATAAATGCGCAATCCTTTTTTTCACCTTGATGCTGTTCTTATACAGGAAGCCGGGTAAAGAGAAGCCTTTCTTCTTGTCCAGCGGCTCGCTGAAGATGAGCAGCTGCTCAAAGAGGAAGACTCTCCTCTCCTTCATGCGACCCAGAGCGCTGCTTTCCGCGTCCGTCACCATGAACGTGTCCTGCAGCAGAAGGCGTCCCTGGGCCACGATCTTACCCTGGAGATGACAGCCGGTAGGCCGCGTAAGCCCATGTTTGAAACAAAAGATCCGGCGGGGTGTTTGCTTTGCTTTCTTACTTCGAATCCCTGAAGCCGGCCAACATTCATCATGTCGTTGCACCTTTTAGGTACGATGCACATGACCTCGACTGCTTTCTGTAAGAGTCACAAATGATGTTGCTGCCGAGGGAAATCATGAGTCTCGTCTGTTTTCTTACCTCCAGATCCAAAGACTCCAGCCCTGCCTTTTTCGAGTGCTTCAAGAAGTCCTACAACAAACGCATGATCAAGACGCTATTGTGGTCTGTAACTTTGTGTAATACGGTACGGTAATCCCCCAAAATGCACATTGACACTCTCCCAAGAGTTTCATAACTGCCTACATCGCAGGTGTCAAAATCAAGGCATGGGGGCCACATCCGGCCTGATACGTGTTCTTATGATCCTTGCTAACATCTGTACCCAAAGGTCAAATTGTCATGTGTAGTAGATAAATTGAGATGTTGCTCTAGTTGTTACACTCGCTTGAAACCGGTAATGCATCCATTTGTTGTGAACAAGTAATAATGCGATAAGACAAGTAAACTGTCGAAACCGCTCTCTGAGGGAAGACGTAACTCCATAGTGGTCCGCCGTGACAAAGACGACTTTCACACGCCTGGCCTATATTACTGGTCGAAACTGGATATATATATGACCGCAAAGGACGGTCCTAAAAAATTGTCATTGTTTCAAAGTCTCTTTTTTTTTAAATGATGATTGGAATTTGAAAAAAAAAAAAAAATAAAGTGCACCCAAACTAGGATTTTGCACACACCAACCAGTCAGAACATCATCTTTTAAAGCCGGTACATTTGGCTCCTCCCTAACACTCAAAGTTGGTTACTCTTCAGCATAGGCGCTAGGGACCAAATGCTGTCAAATAGAAAAGGAGGACCACTTCTCCATCGGACAATGTTTGGTGCTAACTTGTGGAATATCTTGGCATTCAGAGAGCCCACAAAAACAGTGAGGGAGCAAGATTTCAAAATGTTTGCATATCTGGCGCCCTCTAGTGTACAACAAGACACCAACCTTGAGCAAGAGCTGGTACTTCATGATCCGCTGGACCGGCTTGATGAGCAAGTCTGTGATCTGCAGTCGGTGGCCAAGCCGCTGTTTCAGGTCCTGCGCGACAGACGGTAAAGCTCCATGAAAAGGAAGCTCGCCGGCACGCGTTTCACTTGCGTTTCTATTTTCCACATTACCTCAAAGTAAGTATCGATGTACTCTGCCACAATGTGCTCGGATTTGGGCTTGTTTTGACAATACACCACATACACGTTTAGTCTCCGCTCCTACACATTAAAAAAAAAAAAAAAAATGAAATAGATGATGAGTAGACGAGGGGTGGAAAAACAAATAGCCGCACACAGGATTGGAACGACATAGACAACTAACCTGCTTGAGAAAGAGCGGTCCCAGTCTGTCCGGATTGTCCAAACATTTTTCCAATTCACCGAGGAAGAAACTGAAGGAAGGAAGAAAAGAGAAGACAGTCAGCTTTGTCGCAGAAAATCTTGTCAGACATCACTTACTTACTCTTTGTGCCAGTCAAAGATTTGATGGATGTTGCCAAACACAATTTTGTCTTTGCCCTTCATGTCATCGGGGACGCCCTCCTCCTTCATTCTGCTCATATAACCCTAACAGACAAACACACAATAACAGCGGCGATAAAACGCACGCACGCGCACGCACACTTGACGGCAAATGAGTGACGCTTCGTTCACCTCCACCACCTGACTGAGGTCTCTGATATAATCCCTCTCCGTTTCCACCAACTCCATCAGGATGCAGCTTCAAAGAAATCGCAGATTATTAGTCAGGAGAGACTTACAAAAATGTGGCAGGATTTCTAACGGAAGGTGACGACATACTGTCTCTTCTTGAGGATGCCGGCCCGCCGTTCGTCCATCTCTTCCACGGGGGAGGATGAGGAGAGGAGGGAGTTGTCAGATGGGTTGAAGGAGGGGGAACTGCTGTCTCCTTGCTCCACCGACAGCGAGCTGGGACGGTCCTCGAGAACCTGCAGCGGCGAGGTGAACGACAATGAAGCCAATGTGATTCGGCGCGCAGGCTGCGTTCAAGATCCTGTCATTTCTGGTTTCATTAGCCCCTTCGTTTGCGGTCAAACCGGCCGGCGCACGCTCAAATTTCCTACCATCTTGCTTTTGACCAGCTCCTCAATGGCGCTCACCAACTCGGCGGCACTGGGCGTCTCTGAGCTGGAGGGGCGGACCGACAGACGGGAGGAGTTCTGCGGGAATACGGATAGAAAATGAGCTCCGCTTCAAAACACAACTGCTCCTTTAGGGCCCGTGTCCACCACAGACACGTGTGTGGCGCAGCTCACATTAGCGGGGTGAAAATGTCGGCGTCTTGACAATCATCCGCGAGTGTTGACGATAGCTGCGCAAACGACGTCTTGGTGAACACAGACCCCGAAGCCCTTCTTCTAAAGAATGCTTTGATACAACCGGACTCCGATGAACCAGTAGCGTATAAATGGAATGCAACATTTTATGCCTGGTGTTGAGAAGTGAATCCCTTGACAGTTTTGTTGGCGGGTGATTCGTCTTATTTGTTAGTGATGTGATTTTAAATATAGAGCTATGGTCAAATGATCAAAGTTCTAATCCAGTGAAAACACAGTTAGGGGTTAAAAACAAACGTTGAAAAGATGCGCCACTAAAAATTTCGAAAGGCTGAAAGTGTAAAAGTGAAAATGCGTAAAACAAAGGAAAATACAGGATCATGTGAGGATAAAAAAAGTAAAACAATGAGGAGAAAATATGTTCAAGTGCAATATGCGGTCCTGCTTTTGAGGTGATGTCATCTTTACAATGGGAATAAAGGGAGATGGAGTCCTTTTCTGTTGATGTAAAGAGGTATACTGTACATAAAGTATGTATAGATATAAAAAAGAAAAAAAATCGATATGCATATTTCAGGAGAGTCTCACCCTTGCGCTGCTGTGCTTCCCCAATTAGGTTTTCTGGGTGAGCCTGTGTGCTCTTGTGGCCTCGCCAGCGTTTATACAGATGCCAATTATGAGATTAAACGCACAGAGGGTAAAAAGGGAGATGAGGGACGAGCGGAGTGAGGGAGGGTGGTGATGGCAACAAGGGGGAAACGTTTTAACCTCTTCAATACGGCGTTGGGCTTGGTTCATCTTTGGACTTCATACGTCAGTTATGTTTTGCGCTTCTGCAAAGTCTTTCCAGCTTCTCGGCGCGCAGAAAAAGCTGCGGCATTGTTGCATTTCAACAGGCCGAAGGAGAACTTTGGGGCACACGTACGGCTTCTCCGTTCCGTTGCCCTGACTACAACTGTGAGCTCGAGAAACATCGAGTCAAAAAGAAAAGAAATAGATGCACCGGTGGGAACATTCACTAAGATTTGTTCACTAAGTATTGTTTGGGGGACGGGGGGGATACAAAAAGGACAAAAGTTTCAAGAAGCTCACATCAGAAAAAAAAGGGGGACTTCATCCGTGGCGATTCATTGTTAGAAAAAGCAAAAGAAAAAGAGCAATTGGAAAAGAGCATTTAGAGGTGAGGAGTGCTAGGGGGGAGGGGGGAGCGGAGAAGTGAGGGAAGAAAGCGGGAGGAAGATGAGGCTTTTCAGATGGAGAGGTACGGAAACTGTGACAAAGCAAAGACAGGACATAAATCAAGGTAATGCTACACAGTATGGCAAACAATACAATCAGGAAAAAAAAAAGAGAAACACAAATTAGTGTCAGGAGGAAAAACTCGCAGCTGCCTAAAATAAATTGTCAGAAAGAAAAGAATAGGATGCGACACAGGAAGATCGACCTCAAACTATCACAAAATATTCAGACTAAAATTCAATTAAAACCTGGACAAATTCAAAATTATGATGAGTAATGACGTGTTCTGCTAGTGTCACCCCCCCCTTTTTTTTTTAATAACCAATTTCTGAGGTAAATTCTTAAATGCGTCAGAAGATGATCATCTAGTTTCTCCTGTCAACGTCCACACAAACACGGCCCAAAACCTTTTTTTCACATGCTCCCTGCGCATTTGATTTGAGAAAATGAATCACTCAAACATACCATCGCTAACTGAACATGAAACAAAAACATCGCTTGGAGGTGACTTTTGGGAAAGCTCAAAAGGTGTTTTTGCAAATCTCAGTGTTTGTGTGGCCGCTCATCATTCCTTCCTGTGCGTTGGCTTCGTATGGCCGAGTGTCGCGCCCGCGGCGTCACCTTATCGTCCTGCGAGTCCGTCTGGAGCAGGCTATGCTGCTGGATGGCCATCGGCGGAGGCAGCGGCACCGAGTCGGGACCCTCCTCGCCTTCCTCCTCGCCGCAGCTCTGCATGCCCGAAGAACTGGATTTGGACAAGGTGCCGCTCGACAGGCCCTCGTTGCGCACCCTCTGCGACACAGACAAACGGCCTATCGAATCGCATCCTTCTGCAGAACGGCGACAGAAGGCGGCGGCGGCGTCTGTCCACCTCCTCCACGCTTTCGTCCTGCGGCGTGGCGGCGCTGTCGTCCGAGTCTTTCTGGGATCCCATCGTCATCTCACCGCTCTTCCTTACCTCGCGGCTCTTCTTGTGCTTGTGGGCCAGCTTCTTCACGTGGCCGTCCGCCTTGCCGCTGCTCAGCCGCCGCACGGGGCTGGTGAGCCACTTTCGCAACGTGTTGCCTGCCAGACGCGGCGCGAGTCACCAATATGTTGAGACGGTCGGGCGCCGTTTGTTTTTTCGAGGCGGCGTCGTCTCGCCTACCTGGTCGTTTGGGCCCGGGCGAAGCATGGCCATGACCGGGCTGAAGTGTAGCAGAGGATCCTGGCAAGATGGAGTCATTGCTGCACACCGACAAGGTGTCTGCAATGACACAACTTCTCGTCAATAACGATTACTCTTGGCGCATCTTATCGAATGCGACTTCATCATATCGAGAGCAATTTCAGCTGCCGCGACGGTCGTTCAACGGAACTCTTTGTTACCTTTGTGGTTGAAGATGCCCTCCATCTCCATGGAGGAGCGCGAGTGCGCGATGCACAGCGTGGAGCAGGGGACCAAGCCCTCCAGAGCCGGGGAGCGGTCGGTGGTCCTCACCAGGCACCAGTCGGGCTTGTCGTGGCAGCGCTCCAGAACCTCCACCGTCTGCCCGCGGCGCACCGTCAGCTCGTTGCTGTTGCTCGCCATGAAGTCGTGAATCACCACCGTCAGCTCGCAGCCGCCGGAGAGCTGCGGCATGCCGGGAAGGAGGTGAGGAGAGGCCGAGCGGGTCGCGGTCGTAAGGCGAGACGAGACGGGCCCACCTCACCTTGTCACTGTCCAGCGTGTTCTGGGATGTGCGTGAGGCCAGCGAGATCGTGTCCGGTTGACTGCTGCCTTCGCCTTGACTGTCGAGATCTTCCCCGTCCCTAAAGCACGACATCGATTCGGTTTCTATCCCGCAGTCGTTACCCCGACAACGCGAACAAGAATTGGCTCGGGAACCACGCGTTGACACAAGGATCGTTTTCTTATGTCGCTGCGCAGACTATTGCGTCGTGCGCCGTTCATGACCTCAAACCTCACGTCGGCGTACAGTCGTCTAAACATTGCCATTCGGTTACCTTCGGCCCTTGTGGTGTTTGGCAGTGCTCGCTTTGGGAATATGGATGGGTTCCTTGAGCGCACCCCTCAGGTGGATGGTGCGCTCCTGGATCACCTCCCTGATGTGCTTGATCCAGTCCTGCTTGTTCTCAATGTTGGAGGCCTGTTGATGAGGAGGGGTCAGTCAATTTGGAAATCAAGCGCGTCTGAGATTTGCGGTTTCGCTCTGTGTTTCCCACAAGTCTGAATGAAACATTGGCTTCTCTTCGCAGTTGGAGGTTTACGTGATGGATGACGGGTGCACTCCGGTAGTTACGGGAGTTCTTTTAAATTTCACGCTGAAGAAAATCAATACAGTAAAGTAACAAGATGTGTGCGCATAAATAAGTACAATGCAAAGTTTGAGCCCTTTCGCAGCACATTCACTTCAGGACTACGAAGCGTTTCTTCAATTATCGCCTTGAAGTACTTTTCAGTCGGACAATCGGGCCCCAAAATTAAGAGTTGCTTTTGCGTTGCGGGTTCAGACTTGGGAGAAGTTGAAGGGCTGTGTTGCGGGGATATTTTGTACTCACCATCGCTCCGTGTTTGGATCCCTGACTTAGCTTTGAATTTGAAATATGAGATAGACAATTTCACTGGTTTGGCTTTACAAGCGGATACATTTTCTTTGATAAAAGGACATGATTCCCGGTCATTAAAATAACAACAAAACAAATAGGGGCACAAGACCGACAACCCGCCTTGACGGTGTAGCCCGATTAAGACCGTGGCAGACTGTAACGGTGGCGAATATGGAGTTAGTCACGACAGCTTGTTGCACAGCACGTACAGAGCATTCCATAGCTGTTAGTTGAGCAACTCTATTTGTTATTCAGTGGAAAGTTGACTTTAGCTTCATGCTCTTCCAAACGCTGACACAAATCGCAACCTTTTTGCCACTTCGGAAATAAAGGAGGGGGCAGGGGGGGATTTGAGAAAATGACACCGAAAGTGGTGGTCCAATCAATAAAAAGTGGAGTTGTTGCTTCGAAACAACGGCGTGCAGCCAACTTGTGGGCGTTGAGAAGTCAAACAAGTGTCAGCGGCGTTGGTGGAAGCATGTCAGCCCACAGAGAGACGTTGGAGACAAACATCCACAGAAAACACAGCCCCGGATAGACACACGCGAGCGCTAACAAGGCACAGTCAAAAGCAAAGGATCAACAGAGATGCGCAAAAAAAGCGAAAAGGGGAACTGAGGTGGGCATCGTGACGACAGAAAAGTGGCCAGCCACCTTCAAGCCGCTCATGCGATCAAACGCAGACGTCTCGGAGCGACAGCAAAGAGGACAGTAAACAGTCAAGACGCTAGACCGGACCAAGCAGAGTCCGTTTTTTGAAACACAAAGACCGTATAAAAACATCTTCATTGCTATTTGCTGGGTGTCATTCCCAATTATTTCACACAGAGGCTGTTTACATGACATGACTCTATATTTCGTCATTTGTGAATGTTACAAATGTTGATTTTCATGACATCTGCATCAACCGAATGAACCACGACACTGTTGGGTCCAGCAGTTTTATCTGAGTTTTCCTTTTTTTTTTTAAACATCAATTTTTGTCATGTGAAAAATCAATTTAGGGTTGGTTGACATTTTCAATGCGTATTATCTTTTTTTTTCTTCTTCCTTATATAGCTGAAGTACTTTTTTTTTTAATACAGCCATCATAGCTTTGACTTTGATAAGAATGCTATTTTTTTTTCTCCACGGTCAACAAAGGAGAACTCCACTTGTTAAAATGTAAATGCCGTCATTCGTTTGGTCTTTCAGAGTGCCGTTTGGAGACTACGACATGAAATTGCTTCGTGGGAAAAAGTGAAGAGTGTTTTACCTTGAGAACGATCTTGTTGTCTGACGTCGGCGTGCGTCCCACCCAAAGAGCAAACTTGCAGGGATCTCCCTCAACATGCTCGGTCACCCCTAACTCGGAAGTCTACGGAGAGAGCCGAGTAATAATCGTGTGACTGGGAATGTCGCAAAGATAAAAGCGTTGCGGAGGACTCACAAAGAGTTTGCTCTTGTAGATGTATTTGCTCCTGCCGTTGGAGTCCTTGACCTCCTTGCTGAAGACCAGGGACATCTCAAAGAGGAACAGGTGTCTCTCTCGGCCCTTGCGGATCAGAGTCTTTGGATCCCACACCTGGAAGGACTCCTGGAGGATCAGCTCGCCTTGCGATTCGATGTTCTCATCGAAACCTGCGTGATGAGGGAGGAGGGAGCGTAAGCGAATAACACGTGGGCAATGAGCGACTGAATGCGTGGTTCACCTTCCAGCATGGAGAGATGCATGGCGTCATTGGCTCGCTTGGGAACGCTGAGCATCACCTCCAGCCCGTCCTTGATCTCGCCTTTGCCTTCTTCACAGCATGTCAGCAGCTCCTAGAAAAGCACAAATAAACACATTTGATCCAAACAACATAATCCAGCTATAATTCGGCCGCAAAAAAAAAAAAAAAAAAAAAAAAAAAAACGGTTTGGTGTTACCAAACCACCTATTCTCTTTTTGTTTGTCAGTTTGATGCAGGTACCTTTAGCAGGAGCTGATATTTTGTGATTCTCTGCACAGGTTTAATCAGATAAGAGGAGATTGAGTTGGCTAGTCGGTGCCTTTGCTGAATTTCCTGTTAAACCCCGCGGAGAGAGAAAAAAAACACGTCAGACACCAAGACATCATGTCCTGCAGTTCTATTGTGATCACTGTGACATTTAACGTACATCGAAATAGTTCCCAGCATGCTCCAGGATGAGCTGGGTGGAGTCTGGCTTGTTCTTGCAGTAATTCACGTACATTTGGAATTTATCGGCCTATAAAAACAGGAGTCATAAATGATCAAGATTCTTCACCGGTGATCGACATGATGTTCCTTGAGAAAGTGACACATACCCACGTGACAAAGCAATGCCCAACATCTTCAGGCAACTGCTCGTATTTCTCCAGCTCCTTGAGAAAGATGCTGAAAAAGTAGAGGATGCGAAAGCCTGTTTTACACCCCGACAAGGCATGTTAAATGTGGCAATGTCTGTACGGTGAGGCCACTCTGCGGAAAGAACTAATCCGACACTTGGAGGCGCTCTACAGGTAGCAAAAACACGCTCGTTTGGTTTTCAGTATTTTGTTTGGCCGAGTAGACGCAGAGGGGGGAAAAAATAGGGCTTACTTATGATGGAATTCATAAAGATCCTGCATGTTCCCAAAGATGATGTGCTCCTTATTGAGGATTCCCGGGGGGATCTCCTCCACCCCGCTCGTCATCTCCCACAGGTAAGTCTGCAAGAAGCCGCATGAAGATTCACTTGTGCTGCTTGTCGATGTTGGAAAAAAAAAGTAAATAGATTTCAAACTGACATCCATGCACTCCCGCAGGTCTCGCACGTAGGCCTTCTCTGTTTGGATCAGCTCTGCCATGATGAACCTAAACAAAAACATCAAGGCGCGATTGATTGCAACGATCTCCGCTTTTCACAGGCGAATCCCGTTCGTTTCCCCCCATTTACCAGAACGAGCACAGAACACTTCAGTTCGGTAAAATACAGTCAGAGGTTGTAAAACGCGGTCGTAATTGATGGACATGGTGGCGGTGATTTGTGAGACTCGTAAAAATGACGCGCTTGCTTCCTCTGCGTGTTGGGTAAGATGCGTAAGTGGCAGATCTGCTGTTCTTGAGCTGGCCAAGGAGAGGACACTTTCAATCATGCAAATGTATGACGTATGGGCATTGCACTGACATCATCTGCTATTCAGCAGCCAATGGCTCAGAACTACTGCAAACCATGATTCATGAGAGCGGCTCGATTCATCTGTTCAGCTGTGGGGTTTTTTTTAACCGGACGAACGATGAAGAAGTGGTGACGTACTCTTTCCGGCGTGCGGACTTTCGTTTCTCCTCGTTGAGCTCATGGGCGGCATCCCTCAGCTTGACGTCCGAGCCCGGAGCTGTGGCAGGAATGATGTCCAGCTGCAGATCCTTACTCTGACAAAGAAGAGATGACGAGAAAGCTGATCCATTGTGTTCCGCCGGTATGATTTTTGCAGTCTTCAAAGACAGGCGGATGACACATTTACAACATGGTCACACTGGGCGACGGAGTTTGTACGGACTTACGGCCTTGTTGGAGTCGGACGAGATGCCCAAGGCTTTCTCCAGGCTGCAGCGGTACTTGTCCATTCGCAGGGAGAAGTCCCGGTAGCGCTTGTCCACGGCCGTCACCCACTTCTTGATCTCCCCGGCGTGGCTGTGACCTTTGTCGCAGAAGCCGTCGGCCAGCTGGATGAGCAGCTTGACGCGCTCCTTGGTTTGCTGGGGAGGACCAAGCGACAAGGCTCGCATGCGTGCGTGCGTCCACCCGGCCAGGCGCGAGAGTGAGGCGCGACCCACCTTGGCGGTGATGTGGAAATCCTCGTGCTCCTTCAACAACTCCTGCGTGTGGTGGATGCTCGAGCCAGTGGAGGTGTGCGTGGAGAGGTAAAACTCGCCCGTGTCGTGAATCCACTCAAGGGCCTGAAAAGAAATGTTTCCTTTCCGGTCAAGCCTTCCTACCCAGGCGGAAACGGACGAATGTCTCCCAACTCACTCACCTGTTTGGCACTGCGTTCAAACACCACATACTGCTGACACTGGTCCAGACGGCGCTTCCGCATGGTCCAGAAGTGGAGGACGCGGTTTTCTCTCTGCAGTAGCTCATTGAGGATGTCTGCGAAAGGCGAACAACACTCACACGTTAGGGAAGCAAAGATGAGTCAAGATTCTCCAATCAAATCGATATTGGACAATTCCAACACCTTAAATAATCAGTTTGTGGAAGGAATCAGTTCGTTCATCTATGGCAAGCTACAATGAGTATTTATTGGGTAGCCTTGGCATCCATGTACAAGCAAGCACGCTCTCAAACCTCGGTAAGACAAGTGAGTTCACGAGAACCAGTGTATTAGCACCTTAAGCTGGATCTGATTGTTCTCACTTTGACGCAATCGCATTCTAGTCAGTTTGTGGAAGGCATGTTGCTCAGTGCTATTATAAAGTAACGCCATGAAGAGTTCCAAAACAAGTCAGTGGAGTTCCAGTTTTCGACAACATTCCTATTGAATGTGTGAAAATGATTCCCTGTCCATAGCGAATAAACCATTTCTTATGGATTCCTACTTTAAAACGGAGACTCTTTGTTATCTATTAGATCCATCCAGCCCATCTTGATACAGTGTCTTATGGATTCCTACTTTAAAACGGAGACTCTTTGTCATTAGATCCATCCAGCCCATCTTGATACGGTGCGCTGTCTAAATTGCCATCTTTGGAGGACAAATTGTGCAGCCACTCCCCAACCAGCAACCCCCCCAACCGACTGACTTTTAACTTGCTGCTCTGGTGCTTTGACGTGACTCAGCAATCCCGGCATGTTGACGCTGTTCCTGTGCATGTACTTGAGGAAGACGTCCGCATTTCTCCTGGCCAGGGTGCACGCCTGATTGACAACAAGAACAAATGGGCGGGCGAGCTCAGAGGTGTCGCGAAGAAACTCTGCTTCGAACTTCCACGGGCTCATTTCAACCTTGAGGAAGGCTTCCTTCTGCTCCAGGTGTTTACTGATCATGGGGGTCACGTGGTCCGTCTCGCAGTTGGGGCCAAGTTTGTCGGCTCCTCCGCACCAGTCCTCCTCCCTCTTATACTCCTGCTCCAGGCTTTCCAACACACTACACACCTGCAAGGGGGAGAACATATTATACCGCCTCCTACAATGGAGAATGTCAACGCCAGTGTTTTTTTTTTTTCTTCAGCCCCATCAATGCATCCTACTCGGATTAATAGCGTGCACTCAAAAAAGAGGGGAAGGGGACAATTCAAATGGATGAAATGTAATTACAATGTGAAATACGGCCTATTGCATGTCCTACTTGCTCCGAAGTTTTGTAGAAGGCCACAGAGGCGTTGACCAGCTTGAGCCTGTCTTCCATTTTGAGCATGAGCTGCTGCCAGTGCGACGCCACGCTCTCGGCGCACTCTCTGATCAAGTCCATGTCGTAGTGGTTGGCCTGCAGCAGAGCCTCGGCCTTCTGTTGAACCTGCAGGGCGCTCTGGTGGGTCTTCTGCAGGCAGGGAGTGTGGGAAAAAAATAACACAATGAGCGGGTGGCCGGTGATGGAGACAAGAAGCATTGGCCCAATAAATGTTGGGAAATGCTGCAACAGACGAACGGAACCTCAATGGCATGCTGGAACTGTTCATGTTCCCTCTGCAGCTGCTCGGCTTCCTGCAGGGAGCTGGCTGTGATGAGACCCGCATTTAACATGGACTCGCCGTTACGAATCCAACCCAGAACCTGCACGGATAAATACTATTAACTCCCCCGCCAAAAGGGAAACTTGTGAACAAGTGCGACACCGTGTCAAAGCAACGACGCTTCACCTGTTTGACCTCGGCTTGCAAATGTCTCAGCTGAACGCACTGCTCCAAGTGCCGGCGGTGCTGCTCGGCGGCCAAGTCCAACTCTTGCTGCTTCTCGTGGAGGAACTCCAGCAGGTCCTGAACACGGGTCGCCATGTCCACGTCACGGTCGCAGAGCAGCTCGACGCCTGGAGGGAAAAACAACAAGTCGAGACGTGAAATATACTCTTCAATTCACTTCAAGCGTTTTTGGACCGAGCTGCCACAAGCATAAAAGGTGTTCAAAGAAACAAACATGTTCCGATAATGAGGTCATCAAAAAAGAAAAAAAAAAGAAATAAACACTGTAATGACAAGGATTACCATAATTGTCATTATCACAACGGAAAACACAAAAATAAAATCCTACTGTCCAATCCAACACTACAATAGTAAACTTGGCTAGCTTATTTTTGAGGTTCACATTGAAACCGACATGTAAAAAACCCTTTGGGTTCATTGGCCAGCAAGCTCAAAGCCAACAATGCGACGCGCTTCTTGCGCAGCCATTAACATGCGGCCTCACAGGTGAATTTTGATGCTTTTGTGCGTGGGCGCCTCTCATCAAATACACTGGCCAAATGTGACCCTCCAAACACCTCCGCAGTGTCAATATCAAACTCCAGCACAGCAAGAAAAATGTGCTCTGCCGCAGCTTCTGTTTCTACCCTCAAGTTTGGACGTAAAAAAAAAAAAAAAAAAAACTTGGGTCTTCAGTTCTCTTTCGAAAGGGACTTACCAGAAGCCTGGACTTCATTAACACACTGAAGCAGCTCCTGTCCCTGGTGGATGACGTCAAAGGTGAGGTTGTTCATGGTCAAGGCCTTGTCGGCGTGATGCTGCAGCCTCTGCTCAGCCACCGTCAGGTCCTCCGTGTCAAAGTCGCTCATCTGACCCGTCAGCTCCTCGTTCCACGACTCCAGGTCGGAGATAATCTAAGGGCGAGAGCGACGCCATGTCAAAGTGCCAGAAGACGACTGAGCGGCGGCATGTGTGTTAAAAAGAAAAAAAAAAAAATCTCACATCAATGGCGTCCCTCTCGAAGATGCGTAGCTGGAGGAAGAGCTCCAGTTTGATCTTCCTTTCCTGGAAGAGCTCCTCCATCTGGGCCTGAGCCTCATCCAGCTGCTGCAGCACACTCTCAATGTGGTTGATGGAGCTGTTGTGCGGCGTTTTGTTGCTCGAGATGGCTGAGTCCCTGGTCATGGGAGACACGCAGTCAAACTATAAAGTGTGCAAATGGTACACTACGCCACTCAAAGTTAGGGATACGGGGCTTTTGGGATGAACCTCAATGTGCTATAACCTCGAAATGTCTAACTTGCTGTTGAACGGCAAAATGGTCTTATTAAATTTGATTTCAAAGGATGTTCATTTCAATGCCTTTCAGTGACTTTTCCAGTCTCTCTGTTGCAACCTGCTGAGGACGCCGTAAGCTCAGTGCTGGAAAATGATGAGAGCGACTGGCCAGAAATGCAATAAAATTGAGTGCGACATAATACAGTGTGGTCATATGTGAATGCATACAAATGACGCATGGATTCTTCATTTACGAGAGAAACAAAAACAACATTCAATCGCTGAACAAAAAAGGGCAAACAAGTGAGAAAGTTGACAACTGATTGGTGTTTGGAGGCTTATCGCAAACACTCCCACACACTCACGAACACACGTACGCCAGAGATGTGTGGAGGAGACTGCCGCACAATTAGACGTACGCTTTTAAAAGCGCAGTTACGCAATACACGATGGAGCCAACACACCGGGGACGAGGCCACGATGAACAGAACAAATGAGGAGGGGAACAAAAGCAGAGCAAGAAGAGATGGATGAAGAGTATGAAAACAGAAATGGAAGCCAAGGGTCAGCTGCAAATCTCCCGACTCCCAGTCGCGTTCTTTTTAAACTGGTTATCGATTCATTTTTCAGAACATTTTTTTTTCTTTGTGACAGCTTTGCCATCGTGGCTACCTGAGCTGCTGGATGAGGTCCTCGCCCTCCTTGATGACGTTGACTGTGACCTGCAGCGTGGTCTGCTGCTGCTGCCCGAAGCGTTTGATCAGATCCTGGACGGCTTCCACCGACTCGGCGTACACGTCATCCAGCAACTCCTTCTGGAGTTCCTCCAGCCACGTCCACAGCTTTAAAAAAAAAAAAAAAAGTAGTATTGAAGGACTCCACATCCCCAACCATCTTGAGCAGTACAGAAAATGGATGGATGGAGTAAACTGGTCAGTGATTCTTACGTATTTACAGGTTGGGCCAAAATTACAAATACCCCCAAAATTATTTTATTGGCAATTTTTTTTCCTGTCATATTTCCCTTCGTGGCCTCCTCCTTTGCTTCAGAGTTGACTAATTATATGTCAGGACAATAGAATACAGTGCGAAAATGATCTGCCTCGACGGTGTAAACGGCTCTCAACAGGCAGCCCACCATCCACTTCAGCATTACGTCACCAACCCACGATCCGCTCCGTCCGTCTGCCCACCTCTTTGACGTGCGTGTGGAAGGCGACAGACATGTCCAGCAGGACTTTGCGCTGCTCCACGCGGCGAACAAAGTCTTGGATCCGGTCTTCAAGCTGGTGGGCGGCCTGGTAGATCTCCTCCGGGTCGCACTCTCCCGTCTGGGCCAGCTGTTCGGCCGCCTCCAGTAGCTTGTCTGCATTGGTGTAAGTGTTCTACACCGGGAGGGGACGGACAAAGTGAGGAGGCGAACGCGTTTCCATCGTGAACGCACAGGGAGGACAAGCTTGACGCCATTTAGTGCGATGACAGAGATGATCATTATTGTCATTACAGCACCAATGGATCAAATCATTAACAAGCATTATGTACGAGAACAATGTTGTTGCCGGAGAATGTCAAGCAGACCAGATGTACTTTTCATTGGCTTGTACACAGATATTTTCGCTCCCTGGAGCGCTTGTCCACTCGGGTGTGAAATGACCAAATCCTTTTGTGAGCTGACTATTTCTGAAACGGTGTCTCGAAGAAAGTTGTTGAGATTCGAGCTCACTTGTGGCACTCTGTGGCAACATGTCAGCTGCATGCGCCACATTCAGAGATCCATACATTAGGCTTGATGATGATGTGATGCCTCCACGAGTGAAATTACAATCAATTTATTGTCATTTATCACACACACGTTACTCACATTCAACACAGTGGAGCCTCACTTGCCCCAGTTAATGAACGGAATGGACCTTATGCGCGGCAGTGATTTTTTTTTTGTTTGTGTACCTGCGCCACCTCCTCAAAGTCTTCGTGTCGTTTCTGGAGGGCTCGGGCTCGGTGGAGGGACTTGCCCACACCTGTGTGCTTGCTGAGGAAGGCCTCGCCGTGGTTCTCTATCCAGTCCAGTACCTGCGATGACAGAACGGGAGACGATCAACACAGGTCCCACCGTACGGGGGAGCTCTTACGTCGCGCTTGTAGTTGTAAATATCGTGGTTCAAAGAAGAAACACTGCAGAGATTATTACAATCTGTGTTATCTGTGGAGCCTCTCACTTGCAGCCTCACAGCATCTGCATGCACTCTCCGTGGCAACGGTTGCCATGTCAACACGGTGCAGAATGCCCCCTGATATTTTAGGACAGTCCGTATGCACATTATCATATGTCGGGACCTTTTTGGAACATTCACATCTCATTTTGAATCCACTTGGTTTTGCGAACTTTGACTGGCGGAACACATTTGCTTTTTTTTTTCCTTCCCAAAATGCTATGTTGATTTTCACACTTTGTGAGGGGCAGCGCACACACAAAAAAACAAAAAACAAAACAAAAGAAAAACCTCCCAAGCACCATAAAAAGCTTTCACAATCCATCATTTGTGACATTGGCATACTTTTAAAATGTCACACCTTTACCGGGGTGAGGATATTTAGTGTCACAACGCAGCAAGAACAACAGCTTCAAATGAATCGAAGCAAATAAATGTGTTGGATGCTTCAGTGATACTGACAGCCCATGAGCAATGACCATTTGAACCATAAATGGCACTCATGTTTAATGCTGACAGATCACACTGCTTCTTAATGCAGAGTGCTTTCAATATTTTTGTGGTATTCAAATAAAGTGATTAGGAAAGGTTTCATTTGAACAGATAACTTTCACGATGTAAAGTGTTTTTCATTCAAACAAACTGTTTCAATCGACTAAATTTAAGGTCATTTTGTCAACTCCCCAGGTAATGTAATCAACTCAAACTAAAACAACTACGATGAGTACAAATAAATAAATAGATAAAATTTTGCGCGTACCTGCTGTACGTCCTGCTGGAAGACGCAGAGCTGCAGCCGCTGGTGCAGGCGGACCTTGCGGTGTTGCCAGATGTTCTCCAGCTGCCTCTGATGATGCAGCACCTCGTGGATGATGTCCAGGACATGATGCACCGCCTTGGAGTAGTTGGCCGATGCCGTCAGCGAGTCGGCGCTGCCTGGCGTGAGCGGTCGCTGCAGTTTGTCCAACAAGGCTTTGCCATCCTGGCTCACCTGGGGTTCGAAATGAAGGGAAGACAGATCCAATAAAAAAAAAAAAAGGCGGAATTCTCCATTTTTAGTGACAAAGAGTCCAATTGTAACATCCTAACGGATTTCTTTATTTTTTTTTACCTCTGAGTAAGCAGCGGTGATGTGCTCGTATAAGCCTTGGTGGTGATGAATGGCATCTTCCAGGTCCTGTAGCTCGGAGGGTAAATCCACTTCGCCGCAGGCCTTACACCACGACTCCACGTTGCTCATGTACTGTAGGGGGGCGGAAGGAGGGGGCAAACTGTCACATGCTAGTAAGACAGCCTTTTCTTTACGATTCCACTAGGTTTATGAACTCTCCGGGGATGCTAATTGGCCTGCAGTGACTGAAAAGAACTTCCTCAAGCCTCATGTGAGAGAAGAAAGGCGATGTGAGCTAATTAGAGGCTTTAAATATTGCTCTCATGATGAAAGCAAGATGGACGAGCGCATCTTTAAAATGGGTGAGATTAAGGCCAAACAATTTCTATTCCTGCTCACAGACATTAAAGACTTATTCCAGGTCAGGGAAATGAAACCAAGAACGTTCGCAATCTGGCTTCCGGCCATTCTATCATGCCACTAATGAGCAGTAATAACGCTGGACAAGATGTATGGAAATGTCATGTATGCAAATGAATGCAAATGTGGCACATGCATCAGGCTTTGCGGGTTTAATCAAGTCAAATTGGTATTGGAAAAGCCCGGGTACTGAATCCGGCCAATGGGGAGGTGCCCCATTTGTGTACCTTGAGTTGAAGAAAAATGTCAGTATCGGTATCAAGTCAGTTGGGGAGCTTCATTTAGACAGTAGTCGTCCTTGGCCGCCATTTTGTGGCACCCGAAGGCAAGGTTTCGTTGGCTACTTTGTTCCCTTGATTTCGCGAGCCCTGTTTTTGCAGCATACCGCTGATTTGTCATACTTCTACTATGAGTGTGCATTTCCCAAACCTGATCACACTTCTGGTGGAAGCTCGCGGACATCTCCAGCAGCGTGCTGCGCTCGTCCAGCGCGGCCGCAAAGGCCTTCCACTCCTGCTCCAGCTGGCCGGAGATCTGCTTGATCTGATGGGAGGCGTAGTGGCCCGACTCCAGCAGCCGGTTGCCCACCGACATGATGCGGTTGATGTTCACGTAGACATTCTGAGGAGGAGACAGATTCACTCAACAACTTCTACGGCTCGACTTGTGCATCGACTTCATTTCTCAAGTGTGGAGACAATCTCCGGGGGCTCACTGGTTTCATAATGCTTATGTAATGTGGGGTGAAAAGCAGGACTAAAACAAGGTCCGTGCAAATAGAGGCGACTCTGGTTCAACTCCCAAACATCCAGGCCTCCTTTTCTACGTGAGCAGGCGCATACAGTGGAACCTGTAACGTCTAATTCAAGTTGTTGGGCAAATCAGGGGACTTCATTTGTTCTTCTTCTCAAAACGGACACTATTTTGAGAAATGTTTTGAACAATCTTAACTGTCATACCGAGTTCGTACTGTTCTATAAAATTTTTAACAGAAATGAATCAAAATGAGAAACTATGAGTTCAAGGTGAGCAAATGCTACGCTTAGAAACGACTTGCCTTCAAACAGAATTAATGTCACTTGTTTTGCGTCAAAGCAGACTTGTGCCCCGCGGGCTGCATTCATAAATGGTGTTGTTAGGAGGTGAGCAGAGTTGAGCATTATCAACTATGCGGCTCGATCGAGACAAACATTTGACACGCCCCTAAATAATGTAAAGGTGTTGTCTACATTTTTCAGAGATATTCCGTTGGACCTCCAACAGGTTCGATATGTGCTGATTTTGGAAGGGGCCGTACAATTAACTAGTGGTTGTACTACCATTGCGTCATAGTTCTGAGGTTCTGGGTTGGAATCTCGGCTCGGATCTTCCTGCGTGGAGTCTGCGTGTTGCGGGGACTCCCGCATTCCAAAAACATGCATTTGAAGACTAACTTGTCCACGGGTGATCATGTACATGTGAATGCATGAATGGAACTGGCCGGGGACTAGGCCAGGGTGTACTCCACCCCTCGCTCAAATTCAGCTGGGAGAGGAAAACAGAAAATGGATGCGTGTGACTTTGGATGTTTGACTGTCCGTAAGCGCGGGACATGAATGGCGCGCTGGTAACGGGAGCGCGCCGTGAGTAAGTGCGCGTCTTACCATGCAGTTCATAGCAAAGTGGTTGTGTTGGGTTTGCAGCTCCACGGCGTGCGGGTGGTTGTTGCCAATCTCGGTGTAGCCAGCCAGGAACAAACCCTTGTTGTGCATGATCCAGTCAAACATCTGTGGCACGAGGCGGGGGGAAGAGAGAGCAAACACACACAGAAATAAAGATATTGTTGACATTTGATTTTGTACCAGGTGGAATACAAGCAGTGCAGGTGCGTTGGTGAACCGCAGCCGGTGCGGAGCTGTCATCTTTCCAGGTCAGCATGCAGACAAATGAATCTATTAAGTGTAGCCTCATCCAGAGAACAACTGGTGGCCTATGGTGTCCTAGCAACAAGCTTCTGCTACTGCAGTGTATCTAAGACAGCAGCTATCTGCGGTAGTGCAACCCGCTTTTTCGTTCGTTGTTTTTTTTTTTTTCCTTCGTTCACTTCAAGATTGATCTGGTAAATTTGCCTCATTCTGTCTTTTTTCATGCAGTGGCTTTTATCAGTTGTCAGGTACAGGAATACCGCCCGACAAAAAGCGGAGCGAGAGGAGGCAGACGCAGTCCGCAACAAAACTCCAGCAAGAATTGTTGCTACAGAGCAGTGAGCATATACGCCCGTGGGTTAGATAAAATAGGGGGGGGGGGGGGGTTTCTGCACCGTGTGCGGAACAGCAGCAGCTGTTTCAAGGTTTACGTGGTTTTACTGTAATAACAGTGTTTTTCTGCAAAAACAAGCGCATTTGAGTTCGTCACCGTGACATGGATTGGCCACTCATTATTCAAGCACCAGCCCACTTAGTGGTTGCTACTAGCCCACTCAAACTCAGGAAAAATGGATGACGGCAACATCACACCTGCGTCTTGTGAAAAGCGAACATTTTGCAATCGCTGGCAACCTCGGAGGAGTTGAGGAATAAACGGCTTCAATTTATTTTGGGGAACCAGAACTGTGTGGTGTTTTATTAAGTTAAAGTGTGTTAAAAGAAGGTGCGGGCCTATTTCCGACGGGATGACAAATCTAAGCAATAGGATCTAAAATGTTTGATGATATCATTTTTTCCCATTGAACAGGCATACAAGGTACATTAATAACTACTAATTTGCCTTGGTCGCACATTGCATGTCAAATGTATCCCCCGCGACAAACGGGGGTTTGCTGTACTTTTTTCTTCCTCTAAAACAAAAGCCGGCCCGAATCGATGTGCTCGGCACACACAGTGAAAATCAATTCACCGCGGCCATAAGTAGGTTGTGTTTATATTGCGTGCCCCGCAGTGATCGGCCTCTGTTGTTCCGAATTACCCCCGCATCATCGCTCACAGTGAGCGACACCGCCAACACCCGGCCAACCGACCTTCTCAGCGTCCTGCTCGAAGAGGCGGAGCTGGAAGCACTGGTCCAGCTGCAGCTTGCGGACATGCCAGGCCTGGTGGAGGTGCTGCCGGGTGCTGTGCAGCTTGTCCAGCAGCTGGGTGATACGTGGAACCAAGCCCTGCGTGTCGGCATTGGACACCCCGGCGCCGCCGCCGCTGATGCCGCTTGTGTTGCTGCCGCCACCGCCGCCATTGCGGTTGGATGAGGGCTCGCTGCTCTGGATCCGCTGCAGTAGCCTGGATTGAGTGTGACATGGCGGAAATCAACCATTCATAAACCAAATGGTTTTTAAAACACGTGTGTGTTATCAAAACATTGCACGGCTACCTCTGTCCCTCCGTGTCCAGCTCCTCTATGGGCGCTTTGATGACCTTTTTCTTGAGCGTGGCATGTTCTTCGATCATCCTTCGCGCTCCCTCCAGGTCCTGGGGGAAGTCTTTACGTGACACTGTTTCCTGCATCTCCTCCAGCCGGGCGAGCATCTGCGTGGCGTGACCGGAGAACTCTTCAAACGCCACGCGGACCTGGACGGGAAGCCAACAAAGCCACTCCGATGAGCAAAACCAGCGCGGCGGGACTTGAGTCACATCATATTCTCCAGTCTAAATTTAATCAATTTAAAAGTTTCTGGTCTACATCCAATTGATTCAAATCATATCTTAGAGTGTTAAAATACAAAATACATTTACTTTCAAAGATCTTTTCACAGGTATCCCACAGGGTTCACTCCTGGGTCCCATTCCGTCTACTATCTGTGTCCCGTGTCTGCTGCACATCCGACCAAGGTCATGGTGAACATTTCAAACTGGCTGAGGAACTTCCATTTACAATTTACCTCTTCCAAAACTGTTGCTATGTTTTTTGGCCAAAGCACATACATGACACAATTGTTTTTTGTTTTTTTCTGAGCAAAAAATGGAAATGAGTATCAATACTTGGGTTGATTAAGCGAGAATAATCATCTAATTCACAGATTTTTGCCACAGTAGGTTGGAACTTGCTTGAAACTTGGAGGCTGTAACGTGACTCTCCCACTGCTAGCAAATATCTTGTTGAAAAGTCAGTAAAGGCTTCTCACCTCAATCCACTCTTCATGATTGTAGTCCAGGCTGCCGTCAAAGTCCGACGTCAGCTGGGAAGGGTCCACCACCTTCGTCAGGCCTTCGAGTGAAACCATGGTAGTCTGGGGGAAAAGATGGAGAGAGATCAAAAGCGGAGTCAGACAAATGGGTGTAAATTGCTTCATCTAATCCTCTCTGTTGAGAACTTTTTAATTAGCGCCCTTGAGCTCAACATTTACCTCCCGAAAACTACCAACACGGGATCCTAATGGAGCAGAATTAGTGCGAGTCTTCACTAATCTCCGCAGACCGTGTGGCCAACTCATTAAGCCTTTAGCAGTTGACTTGAACACTTGGTCTTCCTCCAATTATGTCAGCGAGCCGCACTGTGCGGCGTCAAACCCAGGATCCCCCGCAACTCGGTGTGCCATTTACCCCCCCCCCCACTCCTCCCCCATGATCATCTACTCATACAATATAACATCTTACAAGGCAACAATCGCATTTGACAACATCGCATTTTTGCGCACAGGAGAGCGAGGAGAAGCCTTGAGCATCTCGACGTATTTTGTGCAAAGCCTCCTCCTCCGCACAACACCCCCACACACATGGGCAGAGAAGCGAGGCTACACAGCTCGCTGAAGGCCGACCGATGCAAGGGGGGGGAGCGTTGACGCTATTGTGTGGTGGGTATTGTTGCCAGGTTAATTGATTTGCGAGCGTGCGAGTGAGGAAATGAGCCTTGAGCATTTATTTCCCCATCATATACAGAAACATGCAATTCATAAATGAATTACTGTCATGGCTGATGAAGTGAATAAAGGCAGTCTGACGAGCAGCTCTTTCACAGAGTGGAAGTTTACAGTGTTCCGATGGCAGCTTGCGCGTGACTTTGCCACTCAAATAATCGATATGGACATGCGACAACAGTAGTTCAGTGAGAGTCTGGCGGTGAACAATGAGAGCTTCCTTTTTTGAGGGGGGGTGTGGGGGTGTTGTTGGATCAGATGATAACTGGGGATCACAAAATCGCTAAACTCATCTGAATGAACTGAAATGATAAGCAGAGGAAGGCACGTTTAAGAAGAGCAGACTTTTGCCAAGGCTTCATCGATAATTCTCGTGTGGCTCAGCACCACAAGATTGCGGACCACTGCTGCGCTGTATTCTTTTTGTTGAGCCACAAACAACATGGTGCAACTGTGAAGGAAGGAGCCGATTTCTCTTGGCGTTTGAACCACGTTATAATAATACAAAGAGAGGAAACGGGTGACAAAGGAGAGTCTGTGGCTATCCGAGAGGCTGTCGGCAAGGATAAGCCCCGTTCATTTACTGCGCTCGAGAATTTCGGCAGCAGAGTCTCCCCGTGTTGCGCTTTTCAGCCACAGGTGCAGATGAATTTCTAAAGACAGTAATGTGTTATGGTGAAGCAATATATCTATCGAGAGGATTGGTATGGCTTTGGCAGTGGTAAGCCTAAGCTCGCTTCATACCCCAAAATGTCATTTTTGTGGTGAAAGATGATTTTGATCGAACAAGGCCTTTTTGTTTGGCTCTTACATCTACACCGTCGCAACGCCGCCTACCGCAACCGCAGTAGCCACCGTGCCGTTCGGCCACGTTGCTTGTTTTACAGCGGCCCTAACACACATGGAGCAGTAACACAAACATCCGTACTAATTCTGCTCCAATAATACTCACAGGCTTCTCTTCACTCTGCTGTGTGGGAACAATTAGTATTACTGCAGATGAGTGTGAGACCTTCTTTGCACACTTAATTGCACTGCATCTCTTTCAGTAGACCTCAATACTGTCCGGCATGTTGCAGCACAACGTGGGGGGGGTGCGCAAAACTCTACATTTGAACTTGTCTGTAAACATTAAATTATAAATAATAAATATCCAGTATTGTGGGAGCGTGAACAATGTACAGTGCTGCGATTACCGCCTGGGTTGACGGGAAAAATACAGCAACAAGAAAATGGAGTTCTCGTTTCAGTCAAGCCACCTTACCTCAAACTCAAACTTGGAGCTGCCGAAATTGGTCCTCTGCTTTTGCCAGAAGTTGTCCGGCTTGATGATGAGAGCGACGTGGATGCACGACGGGAACGACTCCTGCAGGATCTTCAGCAGCGGCTTGATGCTGTCCCACTTGGAGCCGCGCATGTCCACGATGACCGTGAAGCCATGTTTACAGACCTCGTCGCTAGAGGCGGGCGGAGGTTGGAGGTAATCCAGCAAGAGGGGACGGATGACGGAAAGGATGATGGGGGCAGAGGAGGGAAAAATCCATGAGGTGACGCAGTTCTCTATCGCGTTACAAGCAGATGCAGTCAAAACATGCATCCCACACACCCACTCAAACACAGCCGCCCACACACACGCACGGTGAAACCTGCGACGACTCGTCAACGCTCAGCACACCATCAAAAAAATGACTAAAAATCTGCACATTTTGTACATCTGCTGTGATGTGAACTATTTCTGAACCCTCCTTTTCCACTAAAACTACTTCCACGAGATCGGAAAGGTCGTCCACCACGAGAGCGTGGTCCTGAAATAGAACAGGACAAAACGTACGGCTGCCGAATACAAACGCACTTTACCAAATGATGACGTGGATGGGAATTTTAAAACTTGAGTTTTATAGGCGTGTATTTGAATGATGAAATGGAGATGAATGGAGGGATTTACCTGCAAAGTGAGTACCGGTCCACACTGACTATGACTGCTGCACTGCCTCAGCGACTGAGACGTTTTGTTTTGCTTCTGCACACACGCACGCGCGCTCACACGAGCTCGCACATGCGCGTTCCATCTCTGTGGGTTTTTAATCCTTCCCCTCCTCCTCCTCCTCCTCACTGCTTTCTCCCATTGGCTCCCTTCTTCCCTTCCCTCGCGCTCCGATACCCATCCAGGCTTTCCCTCACGTCCTTTCTGGGCATCTCAACTGATTTTTTGGCAGCCAAGACATTTTTAGTATTTTTTTTTTTATTTTAATGCAGCAAGCTAACCGCTCTTGAATAATTCCCTTCTCTCACTCTCTGTCGCTTGTCCTTTCACACGTCACATGCTGCACTCAGCACTTTCACGTATGCGCTCACACACAAACTTGATTTGGGCATCCATGTGCATTTAAAAAAACATTTTTAAGAAGGGCATAATAAGAGTAAGACCTGGGAATGCCAGCCAGGTAGGCGATCAGTCTCCTCAGGTCATCGGTCCGTATTCTGTCATGGTTGCTGCGTGATGGGAAGGTTAACACTGGACCACCGCGTCGGTCCCTGCCACCTAAGAGGTGGAGAAGTGAGAAACTACATCTGTTGCATCACCTTCATCAGAAACAGGAAATGTTCTTTTTGCACAATTCGTCTACGCATCACGGCATCCGACACTGTAAATCGCGCAATGTAAATCGGGCGAGTAAGAATCTCCCATTGCATCGTATGCCTTAATGTATGTGCAAGCAGAGGCATTTTTCTTTCATATTTTAGACGGCAGATCAGTTGCGAATGCTGCGGGGAGCAATAAACAAGAAGCAGCGGTCACATTGAGCATGCGGGCAGCCGGCTGTAACTTCTCGGTATGCTGACTGACTTCCTGCTGCCTGCGCTCGTACACCATACGCTGCCTAAAACCACATCTTACTGTTTGCAGAAAATGGGCCAGCAGGAGGAATTTCCATGATACTGCCTCACAATCACATAAGATTGGGAACACAGAACATTTTGCTCGTGAACTGGAAGCATATAGAGATGCTGTGCCGGTAAACACGAGATGAATGTGCTCAGCCCACAAATTAGTCAGTCGAGGCGGCGTGCAGCGAGCACGTAGGCTCGGAGGAGAAAATGTAAAACCCCCAAAGTAAATAAATAAATAAAAACTGAGTTTTAGGAGACAGATATAATAACGTGGCTCATTCGACACCCATCGGCGATCTCTTATTTTTTGGGTCCCCTTTCTTCAATATGAACCCAATTACACCTCGGGGGATGCCGCTGCCGACGATTTGCCGTCACTATGGCAACGCCGTCTCTCCCACTTTGTTTCTCTGCATATCGGTGTGTTTGTCTGAGTCATCGTGACTGTCACTGCTATTCTGTTTGACCTTCCCAAAATCAAGAGTGCAAAGACAATTAAAAAAAAAGAGAAAAGAAAAACAGACAATGGCCCACACTGACATAGGTGATACTGAAACAGACACATAGGAAAACACACACTGGCACGCACGCACGCATTGACACAGACAAAGTGGTACACACGACACACACTGTGTGTGTATGTTTGTGGGCGGTGTGTCAGACAGAAAAGTCACATACACAGTTACACAGACGCACACACACACTCACTCATACAACACTGACGGACGGTCACATATGCAGTGTTGGGGGGGAGGGGGGCATCGACACTGGACAGCCCTGCTGATGAGACAACCGGCAGGGGAGGTTTGCATTCATGCATGCAGGCGGGGTCAAGGCAAGGGGCCAACTATTGACTCTCGAGCTCTCGATGGAACCTCTTGGGTTCGCCGTGCCGCCAAAATATTCACGAAAAGTCTGCCGTCTGCACATCGTTGTACGTTCATCACCTTATTTGAAATGTTGCATGTACAAGTAGAGAAATCCCTCAGCAACGTGCACAGTGCAAGGTGCAAGTCCGAACACCAAAAAAATGGATTTGTCATTTTTTTGGAGTCGTGCAGTTTTCTTACCTGACAAAAAAGCTACTTTTTCTTTAAGGATGGGAAGCACCTCCATCGCTCTCATATCCTCATTTCGCCTGAAACCTGAAAGACAGAAAGGAAGAAAGAGAAAATGAAGACCACGAGCCTTGCTGGAGGAGAGAAAGCTCTTTTGTCTTATTAAAACCGGACGCCCATTTACGTTTGATTCTTTCCAAGCTGGGAAAATGTGCCTTTTTCATCGCTGGAGGCAGATTATTGGGAACATTTTTTGAGTCTATAGTGCACCCTTGATAGTGGCTGGGAATCACTGCGGGGGATATATACTGCATGAAAAACGTTTTTTTTTTGTTTTTTTTAAACGAGAGGCTTAAGTTCAACCTTTAAACGACATCACAAAGTGAGTGGTAGTCTGATGAAACCACGGGACACAAATGATGCAGCGTTTCAAAATGTCTTGTCCTGCTCCTAAAACAAACAGCATAACAGTAATGCCGTGTATCACATGTTGCTTCTGGAATGAATCGAATATGAAATGGAAGGAGTGCAAATCAACCTAACAAACAGCCCCTCTGTGAGCGTCAACTTGTATTTCACGACTGACGACAGGGTGTCTCCGCCGTGCCGCTAATATGCGGCAAGAGTGACGCGCCGGCTGTCAGGAGATGTTCAAAGATGACAAAACCTGTTCAAAACATGAGCACGCGGCGTACACCTGTCCTGTCCAGGGAAACCAAGACAACAAGTATCATAAAAAAAAATGATGAGATTTATTCGAGAAATTCCCATTACACACCGCCACGAGGATTTAGTATTTCCAGCACTAAAAGGTGCAGTGCGCAACCAGTATTTGACCTTTGGCTCCAATGCAACACGGGATTCTAGTTAATGTATGCCATTTTAAACTAAAAAGAAAAACGTTGTCCAACCGGAACTCGGAATTTTGGGGACGAGTCTGACCTCTACAGGTCTTGGTTTTGGTCAAGTAAATTTCTCCCCCAAATTCACCTTTAAACATTTGAGCGACTTTAATATGTTTTTTTTCTTGCAAATTTTAAGTGTATGACATAAGAGCGAGATCAGTATTTAATTACTGTATTTATTCTTCATAGTGCTGACTATAATGTGCCTGCTTTTACACCATAATAACGACGGCCGAGAATGGATGTATTTATTCCGGCCAGCCGCTGTACTGTTGCCGACCTCTTTGGGTGCCACAAAGACAAATTGCTCAGATCAAGTCCATTTTGCCACAGTGCGCTCCAGCAAAAGAAACAGCTTGCACTTCTGAACAGGTGATCAATGAGAAGGATGGAGAGACGCCCGGAGACCAATCCTCCTCTCATTTGCAGGAGCGCAGCAGTCAAGATGTGAAGACACATTTGTTCCGTTACGGATGAGAGATGAGCTATTTTTAGCGTGAACGCTTATTAACGTCGCAGAGTCATTACCGTTCCCGAAAGCTGGGTACTTTGTCCGCTGCTGAGTCATGCTAAATTAGCAGCAGTTAAGAGGCGTGCGAATGAATGCAGAAAAGTGTGAGGGGAAAACGAAATAAGGGAGAACGTCAGTGACGGATGGCCACGACGTCAGTGTCTTTTTGCCCCCGAGTGAGTCATCTTCAAATAAAAAGGACAATCTCTGATGTGCAGTCTGGCAGGCCGCCACCAAGCGCGGGGATTACCAAAAGGCCAATGAAGCGTTCCGGGGGGGGGGGGGGGGGCACGGCGTGAACGTTAAAGGCAGTTAGGAGGCCCAACATTTCCGGTCAACGCAATCCACCGCTCGTAGACCAAAGTAAACGTGCACGTTAAGGCATGGAGTTTGTCAGAAATTCAATAACCTTTGGATTGGACTAAAACCACGGATTGTCTTGTACTATTAAAAAAAAACAATCTTTTTTTTTTGTTTAGGGCAGTTCAGGAATTATGGTTTCATTTCCGCTGCATTTTTGCAAAACACGAATTCCTACCGAGAGAACAAACAACTTAACTGCAGTCTTTCCAAGAATGCCTTAGAGTGCTAACTGCCTTCAAACGTTCCTGCAACATCCTTTTTTTTTTCTTCTATATTTAGCCAGACAATTAACTCAGTAGGACACGGGCAAAACACAAAAGCTAAGTTTAGGCACCCGCATACATGACTTATCCTGTTCAAGAGACTGGCAAAAGTAGCACAGGAGCGAAATAAAGAGCGGCCTGGTCGCAGCTCCGCACACACATGCAATCAAAAGCACGCGCCCGGTCAGAGGCAAGGAAGTGATGGTACAAAAACACTTCAGTGAGGCCCCCCAAAATCATTCAGGACACACACAAGGATGAGTACCTGTCACACACATGATAGCGGACTTGTGTCGTGTGTGAGCAACCGTCCAGCGAGCCATCCTCCACACTTCTTCCAGAAATAATTTCAAATTGGAAAAAGATGG